>NC_143134.1:57717187-58021250 GCF_059928025.1 Delphinapterus leucas
CTTTCTTTTACCTACCCTCAAGGCCATTATTTTAGCCTGCTGTCTTTGCAGCTTGAGAATATAAAATGGACTTTCTGTGGTAAGTTTAAAGCAGAATAGTTTATCACAAATTTCTCTCTCTCACAGAATGATCCCCTTCGTTTATATTTCTATCTTTGTTGATCTGATCTGACATCTATAATGTCAGGGATATTATATCCATTCAAGAAATAACATGTGAAAAGAAAAAAGGGACTTACTGAGGTGTGGGACCAAAAAGGAATGCTATGAATAGATTCTGCTATTGGAGTTAGGGAGAGTCCAGGCACATGGACTTTAAAAGTTTTTACTCTTTTTACCAGTCAACGTGAGGAATTAAAATAATGCAACCCCAGATGATTTTGATTGTTCAACTGTCCATCCAATTATTCCACCTTCCTCCCCTTTTAAAAAATTATTTTGTCCCAGTTGTACTTTTAAAGCTGAAAAAAGCATCTGTTAGAACTAATAAATGAACTCAGCAAAGTTGCAAGTAACAATTAACATACGAAACCTGTCACATTTCTATACACTAATGATAGATTTTCAGAAAGAGAAATTAAGAAAACAATTCCATTTACAACTGCATTAAAAATAAAAAACTTGGGAATAAATTTAACCAAGGAGGTGAATAAGACACTGATGAAAGAAATTGAAGAAGACACAAATAAATGAAAAGAAAAACTGTGTTCATGGATTGGAAGAACTAACATTGTTAAACTGTCCATACTACCCAAAGCAACCCACAGATTCAATGCACTCTCTATCAACCTACCAATGGCATTTCCCACAGAATTAGAATAAATAATCCTAAAATTTGTATGGTACCGTGAAAGACCCTGAATAGCCAAAGCAATTTTGAGAAAGAAGAACAAAGCTGGAGGTATCATGTGCCCTAATTTCAAACTACAGTACAAAGCTATAGTAATCAAAACAGTATGGTACTGGCACAAAAACAGACACATAGATCAATGGAACAGAATCGAGAGCCCAGAAATAAACCCCTACATATATTGCCAATTAACCTATGACCAAGGAGGTAAGAATATACAATGGGGAAAAGACAGTCTCTTCAATAAATGATCTTGGGAAAACTGGAAAGTTACTTCCAAAGGAATGAAAGTACAACACTATCTTACATCATATACAAAAGGAAACTCAAAATGGATTAAAGACTCGAATGTAAAACCTGAAACCATAAAACTGCTGGAAGAAAACATAGGCAGTATTCTCCTTGACATAACTCTTAGTAATTTTTTTTTCGGATCTGACACTAGAGACAAGGACAACAAAAGCAAAAACAAACAAATGAGACTACATTAAACTAAAAACTTACTGCACAGCAAAGAAAACCATCAACAGAATAAAAAGGCAACCTAAGGAATGGGAGAAGATATTTACAGAAAAGTTTTTTAAAATAACTTACTACTCTGTTCTTTTTACCAGTACTGCAAATCTGGGTTAGTGCCACCTTACAAACTACATGCTGCTAATAGCAACATGTTGGCAGCATTAAATGTTTTCACACATACATTACATCATTTTGGTCCTCACAACAACACTGTAAGGTAGTGGGACTGGTACTACTAATTATATTTGTTATTGATAAACTGAGGCTCAGATAATTTAGGTGACTTGCCAAAGTAAGCTAGGAATAGTTGATCCAGGACTTGAACCAAAAATCATTTGAGTCTTTAGTCAGTGTCTTTTCTGCTGAACCATACTCCATTTCTAATCAAAGGTTCTTTTTAAGAACTAAAGAACATTGGTTTTTAAGACAGAAATGTACTCCCAAACATTGATTTTGGAAGAGGCATGAAGTATTAAGCATGTGAGTAATTCCTGTGCCAATGAATACGATGGCCAGAGAAGCCCATATTTCAATTATTTATATGGTTTTAATATGGTTTATTTAATTTAAAAATATGGTTGTCTTTTTAATATGACTGTCTTACAGAAAATGTCCCAACTTTCTTACCCAAGCCATCGAAGGATGACTTTTCTTTCTGGAAATTTGAGTAAAATCCTGTTACTATGTAAGTTTGGGAAAGAATTAATATATTTCTAAGAAAACAGTACTGGTTTTATTAAAGGAAAATAGACCTGGAGTTTTTTTTTTTTTTTTGATAACTGGATTTTATTTATTTTTTAATTTTTAACAACTTTATAGGAGTATAATTGCTTTACAATGGTGTGTTAGTTTCTGCTGTATAACAAAGTGAATCAGCTATACGTATACATATATCCGCATATCCCCTCCCTCTTGCATCTCCCTCCCACTCTCCCCATCCCACCCCTCTAGGTGGTCACAAAGCACCGAGCTAATCTCCCTGTGCTATGCGGATGCTTCCCACTAGCTAGCTATTTTACATTTGGTAGTGCATATATGTCCATGCCACTCTCTCACTTCATCCCAGCTAACCCATCCTCCTCCCTGTGTCCTCAAGTCCATTCTATACATCTGCATCTTTATTCCTGTCCTGCCCCTAGGTTCTTCAGAACCTTTTTTGTTTGTTTGTTTTTGGTTCCATATATATGTGTTTGCAAACGGTATTTGTTTTTCTCTTTCTGACTTATTTCACTCTGTATGACAGACTCTAGTTCCATCAATCTCACTACAAATAATTCAATTTCGTTCCTTTTTATGGCTGAGTAATATTCCATTGTACATATGAGCCACATCTTCTTTATGCATGGACACTTGCCGATGGACACTTAGGCTACTTCCATGTCCTAGCTCTTGTAAATAGAGCTGCAGTGAACATTTTGGTACATGACTCTTTTTGAATTAAGGTTTTCTCAGGGTATATGCCCAGTAGTAGGATTGCTGAGTCGTATGGTAGTTCTATTTTTAGAATTTTAAGGAACCTCCATACTGTTCTCCATAGCAGCTGTATCAATTTACATTCCCACGAACAGTGCAAGAAGGTTCCCTTTTCTCTACACCCTCTCCAGCATTTACTGTTTGTAGATTTTTTTTTCTTTTGTTGCAGTACGCGGGCCTCTCACTGTTGTGGCCTCTCCCGTTGCAGAGCACAGGCTCCGGACATGCAGGCTCAGCGGCCATGGCTCACGGGCCTAGCCGCTCCGCAGCATGTGGGATCTTCCCAGACCAGGGCACAAACCCGTGTCCCCTGCATCGGCAGGCAGATTCTCAACCTTTGCACCACCAGGGAAGCCCTGTTTGTAGATTTTTTGATGATGGCCATTCTGACTGGTGTGAGGTAATACCTTGTTGTAGTTTTGATTTGCATTTCTCTAATAATTAGTAATGTCGAGCATCCTTACAAGTGTTTGTTGGCAATCTGTATATTTCCTTAGAGAAATGTCTACTTAGGTCTTCTGCCCATTTTTGGATTGGGTTGATTGTTTTTCTGATATTGAGCTGCATGAGATGCTTGTGTATTTTGGAAATAAATCCTTTGTCAGTTGCTTTGCTTGCAAATATTTTCTCCCGTTCTGAGGGTTGTCTTTTCATCTTGCTTATGGTTTCCATTGCTGTGCAAAAACTTTTAAGTTTCATTAGGTCCTATTTGTTTATTTTTGTTTGTATGTCCATTTCTGTAGGAGGTGGGTCAAAAAGGATCTTGCTGTGATGTATGTCACAGAGTGCTCTGCCTATGCTTTCCTCTAAGAGTTTTATACTATCTGGCTTTACATTAGGTCTTTAATCCATTTTGAGTTTTTGTGTATGATGTTAGGGGGTGTTCTAATTTCATTCTTTTATATGTAGCTGTCCAGTTTTCCCAGCAGCACATATTGAAGAAGTTGTCTTTTCTCCAAGGTATACTCCTGCCTCCTTTATCAAAGATAAGGTGACCATATGTGTGTGGGTTTATCTCTGGGATTTCTATTCTGTTCCATTGATCTATATTTCTGTTTTTGTGCCAATACCATACTGTCTTGATTACTGTAGCTTTGTAGTATAGTCTGAAGTCCAGGAGCCTGATTCCTCCAGCTCTGTTTTTCTTTCTCAAGATTGCTTTGGCTATTCGGGGTCTTTTGTGTTTCCATACAAATTATGAAATTTTTTGTTCTAGTTCTGTGAAAAATGACATTGGTAGTTGGACAGGGATTGCACTGAATCTGTACATTGCTTTTTCTTCCAATCCAATAACATGGTATATCATCCCATCTGATTGTATCATCTTTAATTTCTTTCCTCAGTGTCTTATGGTTTTCTGCATACAGGTTTTTTGTCTCCTTAGGTAGGTTTATTCCTAGGTATTTTATTCTTTTTGTTGCAGCAGTAAATGGGAGTGTTTCCTTAATTTCTCTTTCAGAACTTTCATCATTGGTGTATAGGAATGTGAGAGATTTCTGTGCATTAATTTTGTATCCTGCTACTTTACTAGATTCATTGATTAGCTCTAGTAGTTTTCTGGTAGCATCTTTAGGATGCTCTATGTATAGGATCATGTCATTTGCAAAGAGTGACAGTTTTGCTTCTTCTTTTCCGATTTGGATTCATTTTATTTGTTTTTCTTCTCTGATTGCTGTGCATAAAACTTCCAAAGCTATGTTGAATAATAGAGGTGAGAGTGCGCAACCTTGTCTTGTTCCTGATCTTAGTGGAAATGGTTTCAGTTTTTCATCATTGAGAATGATGCTGGCTGTGGGTTTGTCATATTTGGCCTTTATTATATTGAGATAAGTTCCCTCCTTGCCTACTTTCTGGAGGGTTTTTATCATAAATGGGTGTTGAATTTTGTCAAAAGCTTTTTCTGCATCTATTGAGATGATCATATGGTTTTTCTCCTTCAATTTGTTAACATGGTTTATCACATTGATTGATTTACGTATGTTGAAGAATCCTTGCATTCCTGGGATAAACCTCACTTGATCATGGTGTATGATCCTTTTAATGTGCTCTTGGATTCTGTTTGCTAGTATTTTGTTGAGGATTTCTGCATCTATGTTCATCAGTGATATTGGCCTGTTGTTTTCTTTTTTTGTGACATCTTTGTCTGGTTTTGGTATCGGGGTGATGGTGGACTCGTAGAATGAGTTTGGGAGTGGTTCCTCCCTCTGCTATATTTTAGAAGTGTTTGAGAAGGATAGCTGTTAGCTATTCTCTAAATGTTTGATAGAATTTGCCTGTTAAGCCATCTGCTCCTGGGTTTTTGTTTGTTGGGAGATTTTTAATCACAGTTTCAATTTCTGTGCTTGTGATTGGTCTGTTTATATTTTCTCTTTCTTCCTGGTTCAGCCTCGGAAGGTTGTGCTTTTCGAAGAATTTGTCCATTTCTTCCAGGTTGTCCATTTTATTGGCATATAGTCGCTTGTAGTAATCTCTCATGATCCTTTTATTTTTGCAGTGTCAGTTGTTACTTTCCCTTTTTCATTTCTGATTCTCTTAATTTGAGTCTTCTCCCTTTTTTTCTTATGAGTCTGGCTAATGGCTTATCAATTTTGTTTATCTTCTCAAAGAACCAGCTTTTAGTTTTATTGATCTTTGCTATTGTTTCCTTCATTTCTTTTTCATTTATTTCTGATCTGACATTTATGATTTCTTTCCTTCTGCTAACTTTGGAGTTTTTTTGTTCTTCTTTCTCTAATTCCTTTAGGGGTAAGGTTAGGTTGTTTATTTGAGATGTTTCTTGTTTCTTGAGGTAGGATTGTATTGCTATAAACTCCCTTCTTAGAACTCCTTCTGTTGCATCCCATAGGTTTTGGGTCATTGTGTTTTCATTGTCATTTGTTTCTAGGTATTTTTTGATTTCCTCTTTGATTTCTTCAGTGTTCTCTTGGTTATTTAGTAGTTTATTGTTTAGCCTCCAAGTGTTTGTATTTTGTACAGATATTTTCCTGTAATTGATATCTCATCTCACAGCCTTGTCATCAGAAAAGATACTTGATACGATTTCAATTTTCTTTAATTTACCAAGGCTTGGTTTGTGACCCAAGATATGCTCTATCCTGGAGAAGGTTCCATGAGCACCTGAGAAGATAGTGTATTTTGTTGCTTTTGGATGGAATGTCTTATATATCAATTAAGTCCATCTTGTTTAATGTATCATTTAAAGCTTTAGTTTCCTTATTTATTTTCATTTTGGATGACCTGTCTATTGGTGAAAGTAGGCTGTTAAAGTCCCCTACTATGATTGTGTTACTGTTAATTTCCCCTACTATGATTGTGTTACTGTTAATTTCCCCTTTTATGGCTGTTAGTATTTGCCTTATGTATTGAGGTGCTCCTATGTTGGGAGCATAAATAATTACAATTGTTATAACTTCTTCTTGGATTGATCCCTTCATCATTATGTAGTGTCCTTCTTTGTCTCTTGTAATAGTCTTTATTTTAAGGTCTATTTTGTCTGCTATGAGAATTGCTGCTCCAGCTTTCTTTTGATTTCCATTTGCATGGAATATCTTTTTCCATCCCCTCACTTTCAGTCTGGATGTGTCTCTAGGTCTGAAGTGGGTCTCTTGTAGACAGCATATATACGGGTCTTGTTTTTGTATCCATTCAGCCAGTCTATGTCTTTTGGTTGGAGCATTTAATCCATTTACATGTAAGGTAATTATCGATATGTATGTTCCTATTACCATTTTCTTAACTGTTTTGGGTTTGTTTTTGTAGGTCGTTTCTTTCCCTTGTGTTTCCTGCCTAGAGAAGTTCCTTTAGCATTTGTTGTAAAGTTGATTTGGTGGTGTTGAATTCTCTTAACTTTTGCTTATCTGTAAAGGTTTTAATTTCTCTGTCGAATTTGAATGAGATCCTTGCTAGGTAGAGTAATCTTGGTTGTAGGTTTTTCTCTTTCATCACCTTAAATATGTCCTGCCACTCCCTCTGGCTTGCAGAGTTTCTGCTGAAAGATCAGCTGTTAACCATACGGGGGATCTCTTGTATGTTAATTGTTGCTTTTCCCTTGCTGCTTTTAATATTTTTTTCTTTGTATATAATTTTTGATAGTTTGATTAATATGTGTCTTATCGTGTTTCTCCTTGGATTTATCATGTATGGGACTCTCTGCGCTTCCTGGACCTGATTATTTCCTTTCCCATGTTAGGGAAGTTTTCTAATAATCTCTTCAAATATTTTCTCAGACCCTTTTTTTTTCTCTTCTTCTGGGACCCCTATAATTCATAAGTTGGTGCATTTAATGTTGTTCCAGAGGTCTCTGAGACTGTCCTCAATTCTTTTCATTCTTTTTTCTTTATTGTGGTCTGTGGTAGTTATTTCCACTATTTTATCTTCCATGTCACTTATCCATTCTTCTGTCTCAGTTATTCTGCTATTGATTCCTTCTAGAGAATTTTTAATTTCATTTATTGCATTGTTTGTTTGCTCTTTAGTTCTCCTAGGTTCTTGTTAAACATTTCTTGTATTTTCTCCATTGTATTTCCAAGATTTTGGATCATCTTTACTATCATTGCTCTGAATTCTTTTTCAGGTAGACTGCCTAATGCCTCTCCGTTTGTTTGGTGGGTTTTTACCTTGCTCCTTCATCTGCTGTTTGTTTCTGTCTTCTCATTTTGCTTAACTTACTGTGTTTGGGGGTCTCCTTTTTGCAGGCTGTATGTACATAGTTCCCATTTTTTTTGGTGTCTGCCCCCAGTGGGTGAGGCTGGTTCAGTGGGTTGTGTAAACTTCCTCGTGGAGGGGACTAGTGCCTGTGTTCTAGTGGATGAGGCTGGATGTTGTCTTTCTGGTGGGCAGGACCATGTCCGGTGGTGTGTTTTGGGGTGTCTGTGACCTTATTATGATTTTAGGCAGCCTCTCTGCTAATGGGTAGGGTTGTGTTCCTGTCTTGCTAGTTGTTTGGCATAGGGTGTCCAGCGCTGGAGCTTGCTGGTCGTTGAGTGGAGCTGGGTCTTAGTGTTGAGATGGAGATCTCTGGGAGAGCTTTCCCCATTAGATACTATGAGGAGCCAGGAGGTCTCTGGTAGACCAATGTCCTGCACTTGGCTCTACCACCTCAGAGGCACAGGCCTGAATGGCTGGAGCACCAAGACTCTGTCAGTCACAGGGTGGTATTTTTGTTGGTAGTGGAGATGGCAGCAGTTTTGGTTTCATTTGGGGTTTCACTGTTGTATGTAATTTCTAATGCAAAGCTTATGAGTTGCTTTCACAGCCTGGTTCCAACTTCTATGACCACTCATCAGTTCTTCACAGGAAATTCTCTGGGCGCTGGTGGCGGCGGCCCCGCGCTCCTCCACACCGCCACCAGCGCTCCTCTACGCCTCTCTTTATCTGCCTCCAGTAGCCCCACCGCCTCCCCACTGTGTCTCCACCGAGCCTCCGCCTCCCTCCGCCAGCGCCACCCTAGACCTGGAGTTTTAAACTTCTTTCTTAACGTCCATCAAGTTAAAGTTTCTAGTAAAACTGGTATGATGAAAGATTTCAGTGGCCAGTTCTAGCACAGCCATGATGAAGCTCTTTCTATTTGTCTTGAGAGGGTACCTTGATTAAGGTTTCATGAACATAACAGTGATGTGTGAAAGAAAGAAATATCTTGTAGGAGGTGCCCCGAGTTTATACCCAAGTGTAAATGAAATGTTGACATTGAATCATGCAAAAATAATGAGCAAGAATAATTTCTCATAGGGAGTCAAGAAAACCACACTCAGGATCTCTGCTGAAAAAACAAACAAGGAAGCAAAAAGACCAACTACACTCGGTAACATCTTGCTTAGTACTAACAATTTTAACCAGAGATTGTAGAGTAAATGAATACAATATAATCTACAACATTTAGCAAACTATGGCAACAAGATTTTAATTCCCAGTAAAATAACTTGTCTCTAGTAATTTTGAAGAACTATATTGAAAAGATTTTTTAAATCTGAAAGGGCAGAGAAAGTAGATTTTAAAATATCGGAGTTTTGACAGGGAAAAGGTATGAAAAAGTAAGTCTAAATATCAAAAGTGCCCACGATGTTTGAGATCCAACAAAATAAATGAGATCCTCACCAACAGGGCAGGGTTTTACTGTGATTAATTAGAAATGGTGTGGATCCACAGGAGACCCAGCTTTCTCATGCCTGCCAGGAAGAAGGGCTTGTGTAGATTACTCGTCTTACAGCCAAAGCAATCGTTTTCACTAGATGACACCAACATCTAGCCTATAGTTAACGACTATGAACAAATTAACAACCCCAGTTATCTCAGCATACATTATGAAACCCTGTTTATCTTGGAGAGCTCCCTTAGACAGGCTTACTTACATTAGTAAAGGTTGAAGTTCTGTGTGTGCTTCACTGTGAATCTTTAAAGGTTTTTTCTATGTTTATCTGTGTGCTGAAGTGAACCCCAGGTTGATTCCTTAGAAAACATTCGTCCTGAACACAGATATCCTGGTTTTCCTCCATGGGGAAGAGAGTAAGACTCCTCCTTAGGTATTCCGGTTGGGAGTTTGTCAACAACTGTGAGAGGATGTTGGCCAGACCCCTCGCAGCTGATTGTTACAGCCTGTGGTTCCACACTGTCACTAACAGTCAGAACGGCCTGTGCTCCAGATGCTGGCCATGGGGTAAACAGTCTCATGCTGACTGCCTGGTGGTACCCAAGCAAAGGCCGTCCGAGTAAAAGTAAGTTTAGGTTGGCTGAAGGATAGTCTAACAAATCAGATCACTTTAGGACTCAATACCACAGACCGCCTTTGTTGATTTATGAAGCCACTTGTCTACCCTGGAAATACCCGTGCATCTCATGGCAGAATTTTCTGTGCTAGTTGTCGAGATTATTGTGCCGAACATTTCAGGGCTTCATGACTACCCAGAAAAAAAAAATTTTTTTTCCAGTCTCCGTGTCAGAAATGGTATATTTCCCTGAGTGATTTTCTTTACTCTTATGGACACTATGAATCATATAATGATCTCCCCCAACCCCCTGTGCATTCACTGCTAGGGAGTCTAGAGCAGCATTTGTTTCCCGCCTCTACTATACATATAGGACATCATGGCAGATATTCTTGTAAATTCTGGCTTAAATAAATACTCCGATTTTTAACCAACCCAAACTTTATTACTTACTTTTTAAAATTTATTTTACTTCAGTGCACATATTCCTTTATATGTACATAAGTTAAAAAAAATATATATATATATATATATTTAAAGCCCTTTTGGAACAATGCAAACTGCACACGACTAAGATCAGAGCTATTGCTGTAAACAAGCAATTTGTGCATCTCTGTGGGAGTCTTCAGCTATATATACACTCTTAAAAATATTTTTTTAATATATTAAAATATATTTAATATTTTAAAATTAAATATTAATTAAAAGTCTCTAAATATATACTCTTAAAAACTATTATAAGATTATAATTTCAATTATTTTTCTTCTTATGGCATTTACTTTTTATTTTAATAATAATATAGGGCTCTCATCTGTATTTGCAAAGTCCTTACTAAAAATTACCTCGTGTGTTCAGAATTTAATATATGGATGAGAATGTGAAATTTGAAATATGTTTTTCCACGAGTGGGCTTGCCAAATTTTATTCCTAAACATTGCATATTAACCTCCAAGACTTAGGATCCAGGACACTGTTGGAGACATGAGAATTATGAAGCTCAAGATTCCTAACAAGCCCTACAGTGCAATTCAGACTTGGCTGAACCAAGTCTCAGTGAAATGATTTCAGTAATTAGAATGTAGGATAACTATCTTGATTGGACAGTTAACTAGATGAGCATCTTCCTTACATTCCTCAATACATACTGGACACCTCTGGAAATATACTTGATGCTCAATTCAAGTTTTTAATTTGGTGACTGGATTGAAATTGGGTTATGTACATTAACCAGTTTACACCTCCTAGAAGATACATAGAAAGCAATTCTTAAAAAAATTTATTGACATGGCCAGTATAGAGCCCTGAAGATGTCTTTATACTTCAGTAATTAAGCAAATAATTTAAAACTCTGTTCATTTTCTTAAAAAAAAAAAAAGGAGAAGTAGAAGTACAAGTGATTGGGGTAAAAAATAAATCTAAGGTATTTGTATTGCTTGGGAAAAGTGTAGAAATATTAATTTTTAAACTTATTGAAATCAAATATGTGTTAAAATTTAATGTTACTCAACAAAAAATTGAAATAAAATATTTAAGTTCCAAATCGGTAGAGGGGGGAGAAAGGAGAATAGTGAAAATACAGAAAAAGTGCAGAATACACTACAATTCAAAATAAAATGCCACAATATGAAGAAGAAATATTGAATTGGATCCTATTATGAGCTAAGCATCTAAGAAATAAAAGCAATTTCAGATAGAGTTAGGCAAAATTACTGAAAGAGCTCAGGGGAGCAGCTATCAAGAAAAAAATAAAAGGAAAAGAGAGGCCCCTTATTAAACAAGGAAAATCTAAAGATTCTCTGAAGGGAGAGAAATATTTTAAAATTTTGAATGAGGAAGTCTGATAGCAAATTTGTGGGGAGGCACACTGCTAGCTTGGAATGGAGAAATAATGCTGAACCCTAGTATCTCAACGTCTTTAATGTGATATAGTTCCCAGTTATGCCTGGCTCCAGTAATTACCTCACCACTAACTGGTATGGTAGAGAAATCATGACTCATGGAGGGCTGAAAAGCTGAACCATGTGGAAGGGAAGGTTCAACACTCAGCAATTTGTCATTTTGTTGCCATTATTTTGCAGTGGTAGAACTGGTGATCATTTTCCATGAACCAACACTGTATTTTCAACTTTGTTTAAAAGAATATTTTTCAGCACTCTTTATCAAACAGCTATTTTAGACAGTGAATCCTAAAAGACTCTTCCTACAACAAAGAGGGAAGCAGTTAGAACTAAAATAATAATATTTTGCTGATTTTTAAAAAAATAATAGCTAAGCACAGATATCATGAATTAATGGTTTTTGGATATTTATTTTATTATACATTCTTTGACTTCCCTGGTATTTATGTGCTGCCATAAAATTATTATTATCATTTTAGTGGGGAATAGAAAGGATGCAGGTGGGGGGAAATCTACTTGAGAAACAGGAGGGAGTAACTGACATTCTCACATCGTTTAAAACAAATCCTGCCACCAGTTCCCTATAACTCCCTACACCATGTGTTGCTAGTTTGGGACTATAAATGTGACAAGTATTAAGTGAAATGTCAGCCAGATACTATTGGAGGAGGGAAAACCACAATTCATCATGTATCAAGGACTTAAAATTTAATTTTGTGCTTTTTAAAAAGATGGCTGAATTTTTAAAGGTGGATGATTATTCTTTTCATTGTTGAAGTTAAAATTTAACATTCGTTTTACAGCTAACATTACTAAAAACTTTTCGGACTCCTGTATGGACACAGTATTGGAAAAGGAAGAGCTAGAAAGAAGCTTTATTCTTTATTATTACATATTCTTCAAAGTCAACGTAAATCAACATAAAATATTTATAAAATCATTATAACAAAGGTGTTATTCAAAGTAAATTCAAGAACTAACATAAAAGTAAGGCAAAGTATTTCAAGCCTGTAGAAAATAAATTCCTCATTGCTTACAGAGGAGACACTTAATCATTTCACCATAGAATGAGTCATACCATTCCTGCCCTCAACTGATGTCTGAAAACACTACATCTTGGAAGCTAATGTGGGAATCTGGATAGATGATAAAGCCAGAGGCCCAGAGAATGGTCCAAGAAATGCAGGCAAGAGGTCAATTCTTTGGAAGAATTTAGGTGGAAAAGCTGTTGGGTCGTATTTTCTATGGTGGGTAAAAGAGAAAAATTGCCCAGAATCTCCATAATAGCATCATTTCAATCCCTTTCCCCTCCAAGTTTTGCCAGCAGGCTGTCCCCATTTGACTGTGTGCTACTAGGGGGCAGGACTTATGTCTGTATTCCTGGTGAGTCTGGCATAATAGGAGGAGATCAATGAAAGTTTATCACTGAGTAGACAAAAATACTGGGAGATAAAGTCCCAAAGCATAGATTTAGAAGATGTACCTAAAGGTGGTTCTTCGCAAAATGTTTACAAGGAGTGTAGGAAGGGAACGGGAGATGGTAGAGGAGATAAGGAAAGAATAATGTGACCCAAGAGATGTGTAAACAGAATCAGGAGAACTCAGTAAGCAGAACATTTCAAGAATAAAGAAATGGTCAAGAGTGACAAATGGAGCAGGAATGTCAAAGAGAGGGAGAAGTGGAAAAAATAATCCTATTGGGTTTGACCTGAAGGACTACAGAGATCAAGGCAGTTCAGTGGGTGGCAGCTGCAGTCATGAGAAAGGAAAGATGTCCCAGTGGTGAGGGCAAAATGAGGGTGTCCTCAGTCTCGATGAATATGAGGGCGTTTGTGGAGTCAGATCTCTCCATATGAGATTTCTTGGGATGAGAGGGATGAGGACGTCAAAGGAGGAAGGAGGTGACATGCGCTGAGCGTCATCCACCATGATCAGCATTTGGTAAGGCAAAGTCTCACTACTCAGAGTGTGGTCCACAGGGCAGCGGCATCAGTGTTCCTTGGCAACTCAGTAGAAACGCAGAATCTACAGCCTGACCTACTGAAACAGACTCTGCATCTAACTAGACCTCAGTCGATTCACATGCACACTCAAGTTTGAGGAGCACTGTTTGAAATTTACATTAAAAGATATTCAGGGGCTTCCCTGGTGGCGCAGTGGTTGAGAGTCCGCCTGCCGATGCAGGGGACACGGGTTCGTGCCCCGGTCCGGGAAGATCCCACATGCCGCGGAGCGGCTGGGCCCGTGAGCCATGGCCGCTGAGCCTGCGTGTCCGGAGTCTGTGCTCCGCAACGGGAGAGGCCATAACAGTGAGAGGCCCGCGTACCGAAAAATAAATAAATAAAAATAAATAAATAAAAAGATATTCAGAAGCATGGGAGTGTGATATTCTTCATCCCTCCGTACCAGAACTTGGCCTCATCACAAACCTTCAAGTTCCCACCTGGTGGGAACAATAACTACTTTACATGTGTCACTTCCACTTGGGGCAGCGTCTTTCAGTTTAAAAGTCGTTCTGGGGCAAGTATGTCATTCCTTCAAGATTCAACTTCTGTCAAGTGGGACAATCAGGGCAGTTCCACCATCTCAGAAATCTCACATCTATTATTTATTGCTCAGTGACAAACGACCCTGAAACACAGTGGCTTAAAAGTAACTACCACTTGTGAAAAATTTCTGATGATTCTCTGGATCAGCTGGACAGTGTCTGGTCTAGGCTGGCTTGACTGATCTCTGCGGTCAGCTGATGGCTGCAAGGTCTCTCCTGGGCCCCACCTTTGCCAATGAAAGTCAGAATTTCAAGGCCTTAAACACGTACTTAACGTAGAAAAGTCTTTGTTCTGGGGGGATCATGACCTCTTACCAGCCCTACCCACCACTCCCTCTACAGCCAAAAGCAGCTCGTACAGAAAGCTGCCGGAAGAGTGAGGGAAAGACGAGGGATAGAAGAAAGTCTGGGAGAAGAGCGACATTTTTTAATGTTTAAAAATATCCATTGTATTTATAACTTAAGACATTTTATTTAATACACACACCCCCAAAACTCTACCACCCTGTACTATAGATATTAACAGATGAAGGAAGTTCATCTCAGTGTATTTAAGGAACTTACCACAGGGACACTATGTATATGGCGGGGCCAGGAATGGAACCGAGTCTAGCTGTCCCTTTCTACCTCAGGTAAGGAAATGTCTAAGGACAGAACACAGTGTTACTATTCTGTATTCACCCTCAACTATGTTCTAAAGTTTGATGTTCTATTTCAGTGTATGCCTATGGCCATTTTCACATGCTCCCTCCATGTACTGTCCATCCTTCTATTTGGCATCTGACTGTTCTTTGGAAATCCATCCTATAAAGAGGTCCAGCCTAGAGAGCTGTGTTACAATGAGCACTGTCCGTCACTACTTAGACCTCTGTTAGTGGGAATCTCTTCCCAGTAGGTGTTCAGCAGGGCTGGGTGGTAATTTCAAGGAAACCACAAGAAGTACACTGTGATGTTGTTCCTAATCCAGTCTCACACATATTCAGGATGTATCCTTGAAGCACTGGTCTCCTTCCTGCCATTAACATATCCCTAAACAGGCTCTGGGTTTTATGGCTCCTTTGTTTCTTTGGAGATACTGGTATTTCTTTCCTTTCTGTACTATAAGATTCCATGTGCCTGGAGAGGTTCTCCAAAACAAACATTCCTCCCACTCTTCCCAATCTAACGCAGTTTTCACTATTAAAAAAGGAAAAAAAAAAAAGAATGTCTTTTCTCTTACCACAGTTGAAAGGGAAAGTGGCTAAATTTAGACGTAAGTTTTGGAGTCATCTCTCCTGCCAGGATTTCAGCAAAATTAAAATTTCCAAACAGTTCTGCACTAGAAAGTCACATACATAACCAACAAGGACCTAATGTATAGCACAGGGAACTCTACTCAATATTTTGTAATAACCTATAAAAGAATCTGAAAAAGAATAGATATATATGTATGTATAACTGGAATCACTGTGTTGTACACCTGAAACTAACACACCATTGTAAATCAACTATACTTCATTTTTTAAAAAAAACAAATAAAAGAATGTATTAAATAATAAAAATTGGAAAAAAATTAAAAAAAGAAAGTCTCATGTGGTACAACTGGGATATGTGGCAGGAGGCTTGACAACTGGCAATATAAGCCTCCCTGGAGTCGGGGCAGGAAGATAGCTTCTTCACCAGCTTCTTAAACACTTAACCGTCTCTGAACTTGAGCTGTTCTTTTCTATTTGCCAACCTAGAAAACACATTCATGATCATGAAATGTTCTTCGTTTTAAAAGCCGGTCCTTTTCCAAGCCACTTTGCAAGGAAGAGAAAACTACCTACCACCTGTCAAATGTCTCCAGCGGCAGGCTGAGTATCTAAGCAATCACTAAAGGAATCTGGTTGATCGCCTTTGTATGCCAGCAGTCATTGGAAACGCAGAAATCCTCAGGAAGGAGCCGAGATAGAGCACAGGAAAAAATATTTCCTTGAGCTGTCTAGAAAGAGTATTTTATTGGCTATGGAAGGGGAAAAGGAAACATCTAAAATCACTACACTTCAAATAAAAGGTGCAAACACTAGTGTTTTTTCATTTCATCCTTCAGCTGTCTTTAAAATGATTCTCATTGATTATGGTGAAATACTTCACCGGGAGAGTATGAAGAGAGTCAAAGTCTGATTCTCTCCTCTACTGCTCTAAATAAGCTCTCAGTGATATATAGTTTTTAAAATGGGGTCAGTTTTCTTTTTCTTCTTTACAGAGTCAGTGACACAATGGCCCTTCATCAAGTGTGAATTCCAGATTTCTGCAGACATTTCATTAAAAGGAAATTTTCATTCTGCATGCGAGAGAAGAACATTCTTTCTTCTCCAGGTGAAGCCTTTTGCCCTCTCCACCCACTATCATCCAGCAACATGGGATTATACCACTGAGAGACAGCGTGCAGTGGACAGTCCAGGATTCAATATGGCTCTACTCCAAACAGGCATGTGACCCTGGGTAGGAAGCTTAACTTTTCTAAGCCTCAGCTTCACAGTTTGTAAAACAGGACTAATAATATCTGCCTCAAAGAGTTGCTCAAAACCCAAACATAAAATATCCAAAAAAGTACCTGGCACAATGTAGGTGCTCAATAATTGGTAGCTATGGTTAACACTACTATAATACCTTATGAAAACAGATACAAAAAGCTACTAATTTTTCACAGCAGAAACAAAGTAAGTCTTTAAACTTGAGGGAAAAGATGAATGAATGAATGGATAAACCAACATAACAATTTATTGATTAGCCTACACACCTTTTCTATCTTTTTCACATATTAAAAACACTTCTTTAAAGGTCTAATTTGCCTTGGGTCAGGGGTGGCATGAAGGCCAAGCTCTAGAAAGAGTTTAACCACTTGAAGATCAGTGTAAGCTTTCATTATTTTAGTCCAATGTATGAATATTACAGTTCATTTCAGTTATTTTCACCCACTCAGATGCATTCCACTTGCATGATTTCAGCCAGGAAGAGAACTGAAAGATCTAGAGAAAATAAGAGAAAACTAAATAAATACTGAAATATGTCAGCACGCCTTGTGGGACAAAGGAGCTGGACTAGCAGGAACCACCTGCTATCCACATGGGTTTTCCATCAAGTCTGATGGGAGGGTTTTATAGCTGTTTCAGAATAAAGGGTTCTCCTTGGTGGAGATGACCCACTCCTCTCACTGCATTTTGTAATGGCTCATGTGCATGTTCCTGTGGCGTGGATTTGCCTGAAGCACTGGAATAAGTGAGAAAAATAAGATGGATAGAAATGGAGGTAAATTCAGCTATAATGAGAAAAACATGAAAATTCATTTTTAAAAAAATTAAGCACTAATACATAAAATGTGAACTCTCCAGACTGACTGAGTCGTTTGGAAGTTTATTCATAAAAATGTGCACTTTCTTCCTTCCCCAAGTTTTTTATTAAACGGCTCTTTGCTTCAGTTAAAAAGTAGTAACGTTTTAAGTTCTCTTCCCAGAAGGGATGACCAGAAGAGTAAAGTCAACAAGTAAAAAAATATTCATAACTGAAAACAACTGCTAGGGCTATTGGTGTGGTATGGAGGAAACAGAAAATCCAAATTTGCTTTATAGTATCCATTTAAAGTACTATACACATTCCTTTATTTTCTCATTCCCTTATTTTTTATTTACACCTTTATATCAGATCTTCTATTCATTTTGTTTCTCTCTCATTTATTGTATATTCTCTTTCTGTTTAATAAATTGTGTATTCATTCTAAACCTTTCAGTTTCTCATTTAGTCAGTTTCTTCCAATTCTCTGTCTTCTGTAATCCTTCTTCCCTCATGTTCTTTCTAAGTTCTTACACTAACAAAGTCAAGTGAAGAGAGAAGCTTAGGGAATTAATAAAATGGAGGAAAGGCTGTTACAAAAATAAATAGTGAGAAATCTTAAAATAGATACAATGGATGAAGAATAAGAACATAGGAGGAAAAGGAAACAGCAAAGATAGAAAGAGCATGAGAAAAAAGAGAAAGTAGGAAAAGGGTCAACATTTCTATTTTAACAGCCCCCAGGTACTCCCCAAACTCAGCTACCCCATTCAGTATGTGCTTTATTTCTTTATGCCCATGGAATGGGAAAACAGGAAAGGGGACTTGAATGAAAGCACTTAATCCCCAATGGGATGATGGAGTAAAGGAAATGGCCCAAGGATGCAAATATGGGAAGTGTTGCCCATGTCCTAATTTCCTTATTCACATTTACACCTCTTTGTAGTAGTCATGCCTTTTATTTTTTGTTCCATGACACAGTTTGTCTTTTATTACTTTAATCCCATATTCATCATGTTCTTATCTTCTCACCTCTTAGAAATCTATTTTTCCCTTTCCCTGTTTCTGAACTTTTAAGGCAGCCTGTAAATTCTCTGGCAGCCGTATCAGCTGTCTCTCCCATGCTAGCCACGACTGTCCTGTCATTCCAGCCCTTCCTCACCAAGCATCTCACCTCAGCGACCACCATCCTTACTCTCAGAAGACGACCCTGCCTCTTTCTTCATAGAAAAAAACTATCGGTGTTGGTCAGGAGCTCCCTCAAGTTCCTGACACTCACATGAGCATCTGCTGCCTCACTTACTTCTGTGATCAAGTGTTCTGTAGCCCAATGCTAATTCTTTCACCCGGACTCTCAATCTCATCCTTTCCAAGGACCCTGCTTCATCAATTATTTTCACCCCCAATCCTATCTTGATACCACTTGCCTTTGTAATGCTAAATATGCATATATACATACACACACACACACACACACACACACACATATATATATGGGATAGGTCAAAGAATGATGTTAAATTAATTAAACAAGGAGGCCATTAGACTGAGGTGGCTCTAATGCTTTGGCCACCTACACAAGCAAACCAAAACCTAAGCCTGTAAATGCCTAAAGGTTAAGAAACTGAAACCCAAGGACAACCAATCACAGCCAACCAGACTTTAGGCTACAGCCAATCGAATTCCCTTTCTTTGCTTCCACACTTTCTCTAACTCTTTCCCCTGGCTCCTGTTAGTGGAGCATGCTTAACCCCTTTGGTTTGGCTTTGCCTGATTTGAATAGAGTTTTGCCCCAATAAACTCTTTATACAAATTTTAGTAGGTTTTAGTTTAACTTTCAACAATGGTATGACCAGAGAGGAAGAGGAAGGAAAGAACTTAATGAATAGATGAAGGTAATGTACCTAATAAAGAAGTAGGGTCAGGTAAAGGGGAGAGAAGGAAGAGGGAGGAAAAGTCTTAAATGGGGAGGTAAAGGAAGAAAGAGGTTTGTTCTGAAGAGGATTAGGAGTGAGAAATGGGATTGTGCCAGGGGATCCGATGTGGATCTTTTCTTACTCACTCTCATTATACTTTTTTTTTTTTTTGCGGTACGCGGGCCTCTCACTGTTGTGGCCTCTCCCGTTGCAAAACACAGGCTCCGGACGCGCAGGCTCAGCGGCCATGGCTCACGGGTCCAGCCGCTCCGCATCATGTGGGATCTTACCGGACCGGGGCACGAACCCGTGTCCCCTGCATCGGCAGGCGGACTCTCAACCACTGCGCCACCAGGGAAGCCCTCATCATACTTTTGAAAAAATAGCTCATAAGTTACCATTTATCATTTGTTTACTATGTGCCAGACACCTGAGCTTCACATACATTATTTCCTTTAGTCCTCAAATAACAATCCTTGCATTTGAATGTGGTTAAAGACTTATTAACTAGGCCAAAGGCAGAACTAAAAGCAGGTCCTTCTCCTTTCATGTAGTGGCCTTACAGATATTGCCGAGCCAGTAGATAGGAACAAACAAAAGCCATCTTTATTGCCTCCCCCCTCCACTTTTTTACTCAGAAGAAAAAGAAAGGGAAGAAATAAGGTGCTTTCTCCCAGGGAAATGACGTCATGCTCTCATCACTCAGGGAGTCACTGTAGATTGAGGACCAATGTGCTGGTGAGAGTACCCACAGCAGCCTCCAGGGAGCTAAGAAATATCTTGTCCACCTCATCTCATGAGCACAGGAATGGAATTCACAGCTGTGCTGGCCATGCATACCTTGGTATGGAATAGATTGGAAGTTTTGATCTCCAAATGCTCCCTTGGTTCTAGAAGATCCCCTGTTGGCAATGCCAAGGAGGCTAACAGAATACTATCACAGAGGACAGTGAAGGCCCGAGAATCAGCTGGTAGATTTCTGATGCCTCTGCTGACTCCCAAGGCAAAGCTAAACCACCAACGCTAAACCACTCAGATACTATTTGGGGAAGAAAAGGATTAGAGAATATCTGAAAGGAGATGGCTAGAAGATTATCAGGCAAGCATAAGTTTCCCCATGATCCACCAGCAGAGTAGGGGACTTATGATCAAAATTAATTTCATAAAATGATGCTACATTTTCTTTGCATGTATGTATTAGGCTAAATTCCAGACTCCACAGGAAAAATGGAAAGCTCTTTAGCTAATGCTTAGTCTAAATTCTTTTTTTTTTTTTTTTCGGCTGCAGGCTGCATTGGGTCTTCGTTGCAGTGTGTGGGCTTTCTCTAGTTGCGGCCAGCGGGGGCTACTCTTCGTTGTGGTGCGGGTGCACGGGTTTCTCATTGTGATGGCTTCTCTTGTTGCAGAGCATGGGCTCTAGGTGCGCAGGCCTCAGTAGTTGTGGCACACGGGCTCAGCAGTTGTGGCTCACGGGCTTAGTTGCTCCGCGGCATGTGGGACCTGCACTGGCAGGCGGATTCTTAACCACTGCGCCACCAGGGAAGTCCCTAGAGTAACTTCTTAATAAATGGCAGCTGAGACAGTTAATTCAGAAGTCATTTTGTGTCATAATGATTCATGATCAAGTTTTTTAGAACGGGGAGGCTCAATTAAAGGTCATTGCATCCTAGAGTTGAATGGAAAGGGATTCTAGAAATAATCCAACTTCATTCTATAATTTAAAAATCTCAGCAGCAAGTTCCAGAAGAGAAAGGATTCCCTGAGGATCATGCAGATAGCTTTCTTCAGGCCTTTGCTGACAGCCTGGCCCACTCAAACTTAGTAATCACAACGTGCCCAGGGCAAATGTGATTTATCCTACGCTTCCCCGCCCTCCCCATCCTCCACGTCACCCAAGCATTGTGAGTGACTGGAACCATCCGCAGCTTGCTGCTTTGTCCCATTTTTGCTACTTTTTCTATGGTTATGATTTTATTATGATTTGTCCCATATTTCAATCTGGAATCAGGAAGTGGTTGTGTGTACAGGAAGCCTATATTTTAGAGAGCCCCACACGTAACCAAACCCTTCAATACTGTATTATATCTATAATAGATAGAAACAAGCCTTCAATTGAGAGCCACGCCAAAAGACCTTGATGATACAGCTTAGTGATTATGTGTTTTCATAGTGTTGGTGGACATACATTAAATCGAGGAAAATGAGACTTGTGAAATTTGGAATCAGGATGTGTGGTCATGGAAAGGGTCCTGGACTAGGGGTCTGAAGACTTCTGTTCAAGTCCACTACTAAGACCTTGGGCCAGCCTGCATCCTCTCTTTCTCCCTCAGTTTTTTCTCAGCTATAAAATGTAGATGATTCCTGCTCTACTTCTCCTAAGGTGATCATGGCAATCAAACTCGATACTTACTTTAAAGGGTTTTGTAAACTGTAACAGCTAATCAAACATGCAATGCTAGTATTCCAGAAGAGTCTAGTCATGGCATGATATTCATCCTTCTAATCATCCCTTAGTGTCCTTCCCTAGGCCTCTTTTCTCCTGTTTTAAACCTTGGTGATGACACTTAGTGATTTTCTTTTCTTTTTTTGGGCTGTGTTGGGTCTTTCTTGCTGCGCGCAGGCTCTCTCTAGTTGTGGCGAGCAGGGGCCACTCTTCGTTGCGGTGCACGGGCTTCTCACTGCGGTGGCTTCTCTTGTTGCGGAGCACGGGCTCTAGGTGCGCGGGCTTCAGTAGTTGTGGCTCGCGGCCTCTAGAGCGCAGGGTCAGCAGCTGTGGCACACAGGCTTAGTTGCTCAGCGGCATGTGGGATCCTCCAGGACCAGGGCTCGAACCCCTGTCCCCTGCATTGGCAAGCGGATTCTTAACCACTGCGCCGCCAGGGAAGCCCATTTAGTGATTTTCTTGCTGGCGTTATTTAGTCCTGAGAGCTGCCATTTCGAAGTTAGTTTCCAGGTTATTTTATTATGCATTCCCTCTTGTTTTAGATGCTGTGTGGCAGACACATCTTATTTTGCTACTTCTAAGCTCCTAGCTTTTGGTCTCTAAATCAAGTGGGGAAGTGCAGTTAGAGGATTCCCTATTGACTTTTAAGTTGCTTTGTCATCCAGGCCTATTATTGCACTGATTAAAAATTCCCATTGTCTATAATGTATAGATATTTGGCCTGTCTTGGAATTACCTGGAACATCATTCCCATTGTGGTGCCCATTGGTGAGAACAGATCATGCATATTCAGAGATCTAATACCAGAGCCGAGCCCAGAGCCCTTGAGGGGAAAGGGCTTTATTTACATTACATATCTACCTTTCAAGTTCTAAGTTTCATCAGAACTGCATCTGGCTCCAGAGAGAGAGTCTAAACTGAATAAGATTTGCCTTCCTACACCCTACTGCCTACATTTGTGATTGTGAAAAACACTTTCAAAATTCAGGACATCATACAAAAAACATTGATACATTTTATAGTGCCATGTATTTTGCGGTTCTAAAAGTCTGTTTAATATAATTTCACTATCCTTTTGTGTTTAACAATGTATGTTTAAAGAACTATATAAAACTATCACAATAATAAAACTATTTTGCTTTAGCAAACATATATTTATAAAGCAAATATAAATACCCAGTAAACCTAAGAGTAACAACTCAGATAATATCAGATTCCACTAAAAAGAAAAACTTCCCTCTTGCGCCTAGTGTATTTTTAAGGTTTGGCAATATACGCAGTTTGCAATGTGATATAAGTTTCTGATGTACCCCACCCTTATTAAAATACCAATTGCAGGAGAAAGACATTTGGTGTATAGTCATAAAGTATTATTCTAATGATGGAATGCATGATAGCTATGCTGAGTTTTATATCAAAAAACAAACCTAAGTTGAGATCTTTTAACAAGGTCAGTGTGGATAATGCACATACACATACATGACTCAAAATACAAAGCATCAGAACATGAATAAAATTTCTATGAGCACTGCAAAATCAAGGACCTTATTCTATCTGAGACGTGCATTGCTTAAAGCAAGAAATCACTTGCTAAATTTAGAAAGGTTGTTATCCAAGTATAGCAAATAAAATAGAATCAGACATAAAGGTCAACCAAGAATTCCTATAAGAGGCATTTACTTTCTTAAGCAATGGCTTTCAATGTAGCATCTTATATCAATCAGAATACATGCCAATGTTTGAAAATGGCTCTATCTAGAATATTTACATCTGAATATCTCCCTGAACTCACATTCTAATTTTATGAGGTGACGTAATCACTTGAGATTACAGTACCTCAATTTATCCCTCTAAAAGACAAAACAAAACAAAACAAAAACCCCAAGAGCAGTATCCTTTGTCTCCATCTACATCCAATTAGTTAGAAAATTGTGCCTGGCTCATAGTGGCTGAATTCAATGTAAAAGTGCTGTGCTCTCTTTTAAATAAAGATGTTCTATAAACACATATGAACACAACTTATTTACGTTTGAAATACACACACACACACACACACACACACACACACACACATCCCCAAAGAGGAAATACTGCTTAGAATGCAGTAATAATAAATAAAATAAAAGCTATAGCAATTTTTCTCATTAACCTTATCAATGTGAATATCAGCTGCTGTCATTTCTTGAGCTTTTAGCAGGTGTGAGGTACCATGCTACGCGCTTTGCATGGATTGCATCATTTAATACAACAACCCCACAACACAGATAGTTATACCCATTTTACAGATGAGAAAAGTAAGGTTTAGTGAGGCTAATGACCTTGCTCAAGATCTCATGAATAGTAAGTGATAGAGGTGAGATTACCATGGCAGTCTAACTCAAGAGCCCAAGCTCCTACCTAGTGAATAAAGTATGAATTTTACCCCAAATGTGAACCCTCTTTTAAAAAACACTAAATTTAGCAACTCCTTTTTCTATATAAACTATAGTTAATTGATCAGTTTCTAAATTATCCTATAATATTACACAGTTGTAGCTCCTCTCATCATATTATCATATTTAGACATTTTTTTCTTTTTCTAACTGAAGAACGGTAACTCCAGAATGGAATCCTTGTCTTGGGTATAAACAAAGTTGACCAAGAATCAAAGGACAAAGAATACATATTAGTTTGAATGATTAGTGAAATATTGTTTTGCACTTTTCCTACAAAAATTTGGACCAAATAGTAGCACCTTAAGGTCTCAGTAGTAATTTTTTTTTATCCTACTTGAAGTCTACAATTTTATTCTATCTGTACTCAATGAATGTTACTGAAATGATCATAGCACTGCTTATATACTGATCTTTACTGCAATTTTATTGTATCTGTACTCTGTGAATGCTGCTGAAATGATCATAGCATGGCTCATATACTGATCTTTAACAGAATCAAACACATTTATCATCCAGAATTTCTCCTTCCATCCACAGACCTGGTCTCACCACAGAAGGCAGCTCATGTACATAAAGACAAACTTCAGAGGCAGCTGACTGATTCTGCACTTCAATCCTGCCTCCGCCACCTAAGAGATGTGAGACACTGGGCAAATCTCTTAGTTTCTCTGAGACTCAATTTCCTTTTGTATAAAATGGTGATAATAAAATCTAAATAAAATATGTAGTAAAATGGTCACACTGCCATATGTTGTGCTCATGCCACAAGAACAAGTTCCATTGCTCTTTCTCCTAGTCATGGACTGTGGGCACCTCTACAAGGACACACTCTTTGTGCCACAGCAGACAGCAGGGTAGTGGTTCATTAAATTATTGTTTTAAAGTACGATTGTTAGAGATCAAGAAACAGACTCAGATGTTAAGGCTTTGGCAAAGTTTCACAGCTACTAAATGGCAACCTAGAGCTGGGAACCCAGGTAGGTATTTTTTTCATGCCAAAGTCCGTTTCTCCCCATTATGCTTTGCCATCGCTCTGAAAAAAATTCTTACCTTCTGTTATCTGAAAGATAAGCCTATCCAAAATACTAGAATTCTAAGAGCTAAATAATTATGGTTCATTATAAATGGACAAACTTGAACTTCATGTATTCCTGGGGACTCTGTCTCTTTTAAACAAAATTCTATGTTTATATGTGTTATAAATCAATTATATCTCCGTTTTTTGGCTGTCACCTCTGTCAGTTTGGACATTGGTAGAAACCTTTAAATAAGCAGGTTACGCTGGTCAGTGAAAAGAGAGTTTTTCCAAGTAGAGTAGAATGAACAGAGGGTTAAAGAGGGAAGTGTCAAAAAGCAAGGGCTGCTTATATGAGGAAATGTTACCATTTTAATATTCACTGAATTCAGGGAGGGAAAACGTATTTGCCTACACCTGAATCAGACAAAGGAATAGGAGTTAATTACTGATATTCATACTTTTTTCCACTCTAAATGGTTGTTGATCTAAGAGACACCATCTTTTTAAAAACAAAACTTGGTTTTGTTCTTTTATCTGGAGGAGAAACTGCTATGCCACCATAAAAGTATGTGCTAATTATGTGCTTTCAACCTTCTGAAGAGCTAGAATATGAAAAACCTGTGTGTCTCAGAAATAAGGAAATAAGGAAAGTACATAATGATACTCAGAAATGTACATGTAAAGGAGGATTAAGATATATGGGACTAATGAGGAAAGGAAACAGAAACAGGATGAATATAATGGAATATGATGACATGGAGCATGGTGATGACTTCAGTTACGTATATATAAGCAGCTGACAGTTTGACTTTTTCTTACCATGAAAAACTTATGCTGCAAACACAAAAGGAAAGGCTGTAACCTGTATAACTCTGATCTGCCTTGCTTCCTGCTCGGTTGCATTCAAAGAAACTCCACTCTGGCATCCAAAAATAAATAAAAAGCAGATTACATCAGTATTAGTATCTCTCAAGAAAATGCCACAGGGAAATTATACTCAAAATATGCAGCAATCCTCTAGATCGACCCGCATTTTCTGACTCTTCTCTGTTCCATTTCAAGACCTCCAAATTCTTCCTCTACCTCAGCCTAAATCCTGTTCCTTTTGCCTCTTTCTTCTAATTCCTATTTGCTTTTGCTTATTATTGTGAAACTACCATGCATCCAAAGAATGTATACAATGTACACGTATGACGAATAAAGTTTGAAAAATAAACACCTCTGTACCTCCACTCGGGCTTAGAGGCTTCTCCAAGATTTTCCTCCACTATACTGAATTCTGTATTAATAAATCCATCGTTTTTGTTGCATGCATCTCTAAATAATGTGCTGCTTTTGAAATTTATATTAATAGAAACATACTCAATACAGTTTTCTATGACTTGCTTTTTGTCCTCAATGTTTTTGATATATAACCATGTTCATAGGCATAACTATAATTCATTAATTTTTAGGGCCTCCATTCGATAAATACACTACACTTTACTCATCTGGTCTACTGTTGATGGTAATTTTAGGTTGATTCCAGTTTGGAGCTATTAAAAAAACTGCTGCTATTGATATTTTGTACGTATTTCCTGGGGGCATATGCCAGTGCCTTTCTAGAGTATATATATGGATCATATAATAAGGGCATGCTATTCTGTACCTGATAATTTCAATATCTGTAGGTTTTTGAGGGTCTGTTTGTATAGTTTTCTGTTTTTGCTTATTATACCTCATAAAGACATACATGGGTTTAAGAAGCTTTGATTGTGAACTATTTCTTGGAGTTTTCTCTCTAGGAATTCTGTAAGGTCAGAGACTAAATTTTATTGTTTGAGAGAGAATTTGGGCTTGCTTCTACTCTGAGTCATTATCAGCATGGACCACTCTCATTCAAATTGTCACTTGAGTTTTTATTTGGGGCCCTACACTTGCGTTTGTGAGTAGACATCTTAGATTCTCCCCGTTCTTTTTTCTTTTTTTAAATAGGTCTCTATTGGAGTATAATTGCTTCACAACGCTGTGTTAGTTTCTATGGTACAACAAAGTGAATCAGCCATATGCATACGTATGTCTCCATATCCCCCCCCTCTTTTTTTTTTTTTAAGGTTTTCAAAATAACATTTATTTCTTAAAAGTTAACATGTGCATAATAGGAAACCAAAGAACACAAGAAGCAAAAAACAAAGTCATCCATCATCACGAGCAGTTTACCATTTCATGTGTCCTTCTAGGTCTCGTTTGTGTATTTAAACACAACTAAGCATCCATTTTTATGTAATTAAGATCATACAGTTATGTATCATGCTTTTTCACACATCATGAATATTTACCATTTCAAAGCCCCAAAGTTATGAGTATTTTGATAACCAAAAATACACTACACCAACTCAATCTGGAAGGAAAGAAAACGTAATCCTTTCTTGGCGACAAAAACTTCAGAAAAGACAAAAACGGCAACAGGCCTCTAGATAAAGATATTGGCAGAGTTATGATTAAAGTACTACATTCCATTATCGTTCAATTAAAAATGAGACATAAACCACAGAGTACCCAAAGTACAATGCTTTTAAGAGGATTCATTATCTGATCTAAACTATCGTGAGCCTCCCTCCCGCCCTCCCTATCCCACCCCTCTAGGTCATTGCAAAGCACCGAGATGATCTCCCTGTGCTATGCGGCTGCTTCCCACTAGCTATTTTACATTCGGTACATTTTATTTATGTATGTCGATGCTACTCTCACTTCGCCCCAGCTTCCCCCTCCCACCTCATGCCCTCAAGTCCATTCTCTATGTCTACCTCTTTATTCCTGCCCTGCCACTAGGTTCATCAGTACCATTGTTTTGTTTTGTTTTGTTTCCTCCCAATTCTATTCAGAGTCAAGGCAAAGACAAGGAGAATTAAGGTGTCCCTTTTCCAAGTGGTTTTTCCCGTGGAGGCTACTGCTATTTGGGTAAGGTGGGGGGTGGTCCCAGATTTAAGAAGGAGTCTCTACTCCATCTCCTGCTCTTTTCTGGCCCTTGGGCTTTGTCTCTTATTCGAGTAAGTATATTACCATCAGGACTTGACAGATGGCTCCAGCCCATGTTTTCCTCTCTGGATTCACAGTTTTTCTTCATTTTAAGAATTTCTTTTAATTTATAGCTCAGATATGCTTTAATAATGTGATTTTAATATTTTAGTCAGGTTCTTCAGGTGTTCTGTATCTAGGATGTTTAGAGCACCGTGTTGCTAGCAACTATGGTTCTTTTTCTATTTCTGGTGGTTTTAATCCTGCTACTTCTCCAACTATGGTTTCCAAAGGACACCTCTGCATTCTCTTTATCTTGCTTTTTGAAATTTCTTCACCACCACCTTCTTTAATTTTCCTTTCTCGTTTGCTCTTGAACCAATGCAGCTAGGTATTACTTAGAGCTGTAACATGTTAGAAAGGAGGAATTGTCAGCTCTGATTTTCTCCTTCCTCAAGCATTAATCAGAAGAACTTTGTTACGCATTACCTTACCTATAATACAGGCTCACCACAAGTACTGTAGCAATATTTTAAAGACCTTCTGTAGTACTTGCAGCTATGTGCCTATCTACATTAAGTGGTTCACCAGCACTGCTTACTAAAAACATGAAGAATTATCTCTTCCTATTTTATGAATGAATAAACCAAACCACAAACACTTAAGTAATTTAATTTAAGGTCACACAGCTTGGAAGAGGCAAATCAAAACTGAATGTTAATCTGACTTCTAAGCCTAGGGTCTTTCTATGTTGCCTCCCAAAGAATTAATTAATTCCTGTATATGTCGGTCAGTTTATAACAAGCCAGTAAGAAACTGGATTGCCTACACAACTGAGTTTATGACTGTTTCTTTAGGACAGACCTCAGAAGAATCCCATTAGCTATCGCCACCAGTTTGTTGGGGGGTGCCTGAGTGGTGAGTTGGTGGGAGTGGTGTGAGCCCCTCAGTTAATACTTCATCTAAATGGGAAGGGTGCTGATTTTCCTGGGGAAGATGGCTAGAGCTCCCACTCAACAAACTGCCTGGCGATATTCTTGATGGGCTATTCCCATCACCAGCTGCTCTGTCTCCAATATCACTTTCAAGTATGAGACTGAAGAGAGAGGAAGTTCTCTTACCAATCTATGCACCCCTGGCTGCTCGTGTCCTTTTGTTCTTAATTAGAAAGACAATCTGTTTAATGGCCATGCCAGAGTTTCTTGGAGTAAGAGCTGAAATGGCAACATTATGCTTATTTGGGTTATTGGCATTTGGCTACTTGTTGGATTTCTTTGCTCACATCAATCAACAGTTTGTTGGTTTTCAGTCAGTTTTAATTAGTGATAATGCAATTACCACGGGCTATTTTAGGTTATGGCCTACTATCAACAAACTCTAGTCCCGGTATTTTTGTAAATTTAGCCACTAATATGGGACTCATTCAGAAAAAGAAATACCAATTTATCAACAGCAGAACTTCCAGGGTGGATTCACCTTGCCACCCAGACTTAACTAATGAATGACACTGGATGGACTCTTACAGCCCAGTCCCTGATTATGGATTATGATTATTTCTGCAGGAATCAAATTATTTAGTCTTATACACAGTGATCTTGCCAGTAAAATGCCAACTCCTTAAGAATTAGAACACAAGGCAAGGAACATTTTGCTGTTCAGCATACTTCTCTCCAAATAATTAAAACAAATCCAAGTTGAATATATGGAATGTGAGAGGAATGGACTATGGAAAGAAAAAGTTAATTGCTAGAATTTTCATTTTCTGAGTTGGCTTATGTTCAATCAAACAATTATTGTGCATTACTGCAATACTAGAAATATTTGAGATTTCTAGAGATTCACAATGTTTTTGTTCCAACTTATTAGACACCTCATCAAGTCTGTGAATTTTTTCCCTAACTACCTTCTAAACTGATTTTGCATCCTTCCCTATATTCCAGGGTTAGGAGAGTAGAAAATTTTCATGGATCTTAACTCACTTGTGCCAAGTGTAGCTGGGAGAAAATCTATATGCCCATTAGTGTTGGAATTATCAACACACTTTGTCTGAATGAAGATTCTAAGAGTGAGGAATTTCAAATGGTAAGCACAGTTGATGTCCAGTATCCATTTATCACTAGAGTTTTTGTAACTGACAATATTTCTACACCATCCCTTTCCATAGGTAACACAACCTTGACCTGAGAGAACTGCTCCCTCTAGGCACAAGAAGTATTTTATTCTCCACTTCAGCCCCAAACAGAGGGCTTCTCCTAAGCAGGGATTGGAAATTGTGCCAAATTGTACATAATTGTGCATGATGAATTTGTAATGCAGGCTAAAACTTGCTGGAAACTCAGCTGAAACCACCAAAATCATTGAATTGGGTTTGGTTGGAGGCCAATCCTTTATTCGCTAAGCTACAAAGTCTCTAGAGCTTTTATTTGCTCACAAAAATATCTGAATCCAGTACTAGAATCTTTGTCTGCACGAAAACTAAATCAGTTTGATGTTGCTTCTCAGTTATGCTCCTTGAAGTACTCTAGGGGATTAAAAATTGGAAAAAAGAAGTGGCTTTGGAGTAGAACACAGACCACTCTAGATACTAAAAAATTGAATTTTCCTTTTTATTTGTTTCAAGGAGCAACACATCATTAAGTTCAAATCATTTCAAGGGAGGAACTTAAATGTTTCCCACTAAAGCCTGCAGCCACAAAGACATTTATCGAAAAATAATTTCCAATTTCAAAAGGAATCATATAAATATTAAATGGAATGTTCAGTGAAAAAACACTTGGTGAAAAATTGATACTATATCAAGTGAAAAAATACTAAAAGGAAATACACCAACATTTTAATAGTGGTTATTTTGGGAGTAGAATGATTATAGATGATTTCTCTGTTCTCTTCTCTATTTTCCAAGCTTTCTATAATGCAACTTTAGTATTCTTTATAATAGAAAAATACCTTTATTGGAAAAGAATCCTAGATACTTTACAGATGGTTTTGTTTCTTCTCATGCCATTCACATACTGCTATAAATGTAAACCTGTCGACAGTATGACTTGTATAGGCCCCCAAATTCAGAGAAAATAATACCATCTTGTATTTTATGTAACTCCTGCACTCCAAAGGGACGAACACACGTTTAAGAAGCCTCCTTTCATGATTCCAATCACTTTTTTTCTGAGATACATTTTTTACCAATTATTAACTCCTGACATTTACTTAGATAGATGCAGATTTATTTATTTGGTGGCACAGAAAACAAAATATGGGAAATTTAAAATTAGATAATTTTTTATCCATTTTTCCAAGGAAAAATAAAAAGATTAGAATTGTGCCCAAGACTTGCTAGTAACAGAACACAGGAAGGGAGACCCACCTCCCACCATTCAAATCCACGTATTAATCAATGGGTATTAGTGTGTATTGTCTAACTTTTTCATGTCAGATGTTAGATTTTTCAAAATATATTCATAAGGTACAATGTTTCTAAATAGTACTGCTACTGGCGTTTGGAACGAGCTAGTCCTTTGGTACGTGTGTCCCACACTTCAGAGTGTTGAGTGTCCCTGTTTCTGCACCCTGAGTTAGCAGGGATGCCCTCTCCCAGTCATTGGGATAATCAAAATCTTCCCACCAACTTACAGTTGCCTCCCTTTGCCCATCATTAATATAGAGTATCTTACTTATTTACACTAGAACACGCAGTCATTAGTGCAAATGCCATTAGTTCCATCTCTCAGAAGAAATGAAGATGAATGAGTTTAAAAATCTTGCTCAGACTTCTATATACTTAGGAAATGACAGAACCAAAACTGGAACCCAGGTTTCTGACTTCCTACAACCCAGTACGTAGAAACCATGACAGGGAAGCTGCTCAGGGATCGGGGAGGTCAGAGCATCTCCTAGGAAAGCTACACCAGACACTGAGCCCTCCATGGATGGGCAGGGCCTGGGAAACCACATTCTGGCTTCTCCTCACAGGGAATCACAGCAATAATAAAAGTTACTATTTACTGAGCACTAATTAAGCGCTAGACACTTTGCTAGATGCTTTCATCTTAATCCTCACAATAATTGTGGAGGATTTATATTATTACGATGATTGCTTTAGAGCTAAGGAAACTGAGGCCTAGAGAGGTTAAGTAACTTTTTCAAGGTTATATAGCAAGACTTGAGCCCAGGCGTATCTGATATCAAAGTAGGGTGTGTGTGCACATGTGTGTGTTTGTGTGTGTATGTGCACACGCGTGTGTGGTAGGGGGTGGATATTAACACTGCTGGGTGGAGACTTTTGGTATAATGCCAATACTTTAATGGGAAACACCGTTAGATTAAAAATAGTATGAATTACGCTTAATCCATATCATACATGATCTAAATGGCTGAATGCACAGAGAAGATAGAAAAAGACATGAAAACACAATTCTGGTGCATAAGAAAGCAAAATGTGTAGTCACCTCCCTGATGAAAAGCTGTGAACGCTGGCAAGGATCCTGATTCAAGTACCTCTCTGGTGAGTAAAATACCATTACTAGTAAACATTGTCCTTACTCTTTGTTCTTTGATATGGAACTATCTCTAGGGGGAAAAAAAAGCACATTGTTGAAAAATAAATCACCAGTGAATGATTTAATCACATAACTGTTCATCAAAGATTATGGTAGGCCAAGCATCCTCAGAACAGCATCGGATTCTGGGTGCAGAGGAATGGAAGAGATGGGGGACGAGGAATCAGGAAGGTCCCACGTGAAGGGAAGGAGATATTTTCACATACAAAACTCCTTAATATCTGAGTCCAGGACGAGCCTTAATTTGTACTAGAAAAGTCACTGCAGCCCAGTGGGTGCATGTATGTGTTTGTATGTGTGCCATATAATTGTATATAGTATTATAAAAATGAAATAATGATTGAGTTGAAATTTACCAAAGTTTATTGGTTAAGAGCATGGCAGTATAACTGATTGTGACATGTACTCTAAAAACAGGGAGAGGGATCAAATTTCCTTAAGTCACAGAAATTTAATAACTACACCGCCCCCCCCCCCGCTGTGACTCTAAAAGTCTGCTTTAGACAGTGACAACAATCTCTACCACTTAACACACGATACTGGGAATCAAATTATTAATGATTCTAATTGAAAACATGTTCACACAAAACTTACACACGGATGTTCACGGCGGCATTAGTCATAATAGTCAGATGAGGAAACAACTCAAATGTCCATCAAATGATGAATGGAGAAACAAATGTAGTATATGCATACAAGGGAGTATTATTCAGGCATAAAATGGAATGAAGTATATGATATATCATATAACATGGATAACCTTGAAATCATTATGCTACGTGAAAGAAGCTAGACACTAAAAGCCGTGTATTATGTGATTCCACTTATATGAAATGTTCAGACTAGGCAAACCCACAGAGACAGAAAGTAGATTAGTAGTTGCCAGGGGATGGGGGAGGGGAGGAATTGAGAGGGACTGCTTAACGGTTATAGGGTTTCTTTTGGGGTGATGAAAATGCTTTGGAAGTAGTGGTGATGGTTATGCAACATTTTGAATATACTAAGAACTACTGAATTTTACACTTATCATGGTGAGTTTTATGTGAATTGTATCTCTATTAAAAAACTACCAAGAAGCAATTATACCCCAATAAAGATGTTTAAAAAAAAAAAAAAAAAAAAAAAAACTACCAAGAAGTGGTCCTGACTTTCCCATGGAGGGAACAAGTAACGGGAAACCCATTGAAGCCAACTATCATTTCCTCCATATTCTATTCTTCAACATGTAGGAAAAACAGTTCTGAGGTTAACTAGCATTCATTAAGCTCTTCTGTACGCCAAGCACTGTAACCTGCCTCATATATTTCTCATTTAATTCTCACAACAACCCAAAATGGGCTACTGGTAACCTTACTGTACAGATGAGAAAACTGCCTAACTGATATGACTAAGGTCATATGTCTAGTAAATGGAAGAGGGAAGATTTGATCTCTTTAGGTCTATTTAGTCCAAAGCCTAATACTCTCATTCACTATTCTATCCCTTGGAAAACAGTGTGAGAAGGAGCTTTAGACTGAGCAACAATGAAGTAAAATATATTCTTCTTTGGAGTCTAATCCATTATGGCGGGGGAGGGGGGGCGCGGCGGGGCGGGTAGGGAGTAGGATAGCACGATGATTCTAGTAAAATAATAAACTTAGAGATGAAGATTTCAAGATCGCAATGAATGAGAGCTCTTCTTCGTTTTCATGTTTTCCTATTCGAGGTTATGGAAAAACAAATGAAATACATATTCTACCTTGGAGCTGGCAATACTTATACAATTGTGCTTTTGGCATTATATTTGACTCTACTTAGGAAAAAATACATAACTGAAGGATAAAATTCAGATGAAGAAAGAGAATTAGATTCAGATTCTGAAATGTTATCCTTATGGAAACTTGAAATAGTGAAAAAATGAGGAATGTCACAGGAACACTTAAAGCTAATCTCTGGTTACAAAATACCCCAACGAACTCTAGGAAGCATTTTAGATATTCTTGGATTAGAAAAACCCTGATCTAGAACTACTTGCTCTCTGGAAATCCATGGATATGGGCATGGGAACTCATTCCTTATCCTTTTTCAATTTTCTGTTCAAGTAAACTGGAGTTTGTTAATATTACCTCTACCAAAGAAGTTACCAATGGTGGATCTTACCATATTTTTAATTAAAGTCTTAATCAAAACTTTCAGTTTTTTCCAACAGGATTCTTCTGAATTAACTGGGAAAAAAACAAGAAAAAAAACCACTGCTCTGGTGGCCCTGCTTATATTTTCAGTCAAGAGCATCCAAAGGTGAGATTTCTGATTAGGACATATACTCTGGGGCCCTTTCTATTAAAACGTATCCCCTTATACATCTCATACACTCAATACCTTATTGTAAATTTGGAGAGAAAAATGCCCTGGTATGGCTGACACATATATAGGCTGGGGAGATGGGGGCAATGACAAATTTAAAGTCCCTCAGCTTTGATAACATTGTTTAATACCTGTTCAAAGAGCTCCATGTAAATGTTACTAAGAAACTGTTGCAAGAATCACCAGGGCAAGCTGTGCTGGGGGTGGTGGATTTTTAAAGTCAAAGTAGAACTCAGCACAGATGTCTGCAATGTGTCTAGTATGTGAAAACTTTTATGATTTTTGGAACATAAATTAATGGGATACAGATCTTTTCCTTTTCTATGAGGCCAATTAGTAGCTTGTAGTAAATTCTTCACCCTCTCAGATCCACTCCTGCTACCTTATCTCTCTGAAGATAGAGCTTATTCCTTACCTCCTGATACATGTCAACTTTACTGATTCATTTTAACACTTTCTAAAAGGAGTGCAAAGCAGAATATGGAAGATTTTTTTCAAGGGAAATAGATATTGAGTAAATGCATGAAAATTTTAGGGTAGAGATAATATAATTTTTTTTAGTAAGACTCATTACTTAGCATAGTCAGGGAAAATCAAAGAAATTAAGCCTGATCCAAGCAACCCTTTTAAAGTCTGGTGCTACAAGGTGAGCTGACAGTGGAAACTCTAACATTTACTGAATAAGCTCAGGGACACGTCCCCTTTTTCAGAATGTTCATAGACTGGTCTAAAATAAAATGGAGTTTTGGATATTGTACTACAAAAATATATCAACATAGCTTTAGAAACATAATCTCGCTTATATTTGAAAAGAGATTTTATGATACTAGGAATTTTTCTTGCTATGTAATGACAAATGAGATGGATGAAAACATCACCTCCAGTTTTCAAGCCAGCTTAATGTTCTACTGGCACTCCTAAAATATACATATTGAGAAATCCTTAGTCATTTGATTAACCTGTTTTAGATTGTTCATAAAAATTAAAGAATGTGCTTTACATTACACCTTTCTACCATTAAAAATTGCTTCTAGAAGTTTAAGGATTTTCAAATGACTGGTGTTTGGTTCATTTTTATGACACTGCCTGAGAAAGATGGCAAAGTGCTACGACATTACAAAGAAAGAAGCAATCCCAAAGAGGTGAAACAGAGGATCCAGAGGCCTCATCAATGAGGGTCTCGCAGGCCTGACCTCTAAACCAGGGATTTCCAAACTCAGTCCTCCTGGAGCTCCATGGAACCCAGCAGGGATAGTGGGGCAATATCAAGGTACTTTGTCTCTTCCCATAGTCTAAATATCTACTTAAAACCCATAACCACGTTAGACACACGCCACTTCCCACCTCCTACATCTGTATTGCCTCCTCTTAGCACTAATATCACTTTTTATCCTTCATATTCCTTTTTAAAAATGGAGAGAGGAATAATGAAACATTGAATCTACAATACACCGATGATTGTGTCAGGAGAAATGAATTCTCATTTAAAATAAAAAGAAGGGTCTATTGATCATAGCAGCAAAGTGTCTGAAATATTTCTCCATAAGAAGACATAAATTTACTTATGGAATCTGTGGTTAGTAGTTGTTGAAGAACCTAACAACCAAGTGTATATAAAATAACCAGAGATATGGATAAAGATGTATGTATACTAATTATTTATTTGTATTATCAAAACCTCTCTATCTAAAAGTGTATCAGTAGAGGATTTGTTAGTTAAACTATGGTATATCCATACAAGGGAACCCTATACAACTATTTTAAATGGTGATGTAGATATTTATTTATAACATGAACAGATGTGCATGATTTATTTATTGTGGAAGGAAAACTGTGTAGAATATGATCCTATTCTAGCAAAAAAGAGAAATTAATATTTATAGTTATATACAGGTACAGAAAAAAGTCTGGAAGGATATACACTAAACTATTAGCAGTGAATTCTATCTTTGTGAGGTTACATTATGACTCTTTTTAAATATTTCTTTATATTTGACCGCACCTTCTAAGTTTTTCTGCAATAGGCATATATTACTTTTATAATCAGGAGAAATAATAAGGCTACTCTGATTTCGGAGGAAAGGGCGATTGAATTTTATACGTACACACACATGTACACACACACACACAAAGATGGCAACCACTGGTTTATGTCTTATAACCTGTGAAAATAGAAGCCATGGCTATACTTTCAGTTGCCCCCAATGAAGCAATATAAGAATTTTAAGGCTGTCCTTAGTAGCTAAATTTAACCCATGAAATGTTTGAATCCAAAGTCAGATCAGTGATAGCTTTATGACCAAGGGAATGTTTGCCCATTTCATCCTAACCTAATTTGGTGGATTAAGCCAAGAAACATCTCCTTATCCTCAATAAACAATTGGGGATGTCCATGAATTTACCTAAAACTTATATAAAGCTATCAATCCTGTTCACTTGGAGGTAAATTCCTCACACCAAGGTATGTTAGGCCTTCAGATCTGCTCCAGGTTTCGTCACTGAAGAGAAAGAATACAAGTTCAGGATTAAGGTTGATTTTACTTTAGTTTAAATGAGTGAAGAAAAAGTACATACTTGGAACCATGTCTGGTACACTCCAGAGCTAGATACTATTAACCACTGTACTACTACTGCTATTTTTACATCTGAGATAAAGAAGCACTGCAAAGGATATCCACGAGATAAGAGTAAAAATGAATTGAGTCCCTTGGTGTCTCCCTGTTCCCTTATTACAGGCATGCCTGATAGTATGTGGTCACGGATGGCTACATGGAGTGAGATATGACTGCATCAGAGGAACCCAGAATGGAGGACTTACTTTTCTGGGAGTGCCTGGTGGACACATCATGCTAACACTCAAGGGTCTATACTACTACCATGTACAGAATTATCAGCTTGCCATATTTTATTTCTCACTGCATTAAGGGCCAATGGTGGGCTTGGTCATAGCCTAGCAAATGTATATATTTGCTTTGGTATATATAGAATATCTCTCGGAGATAGTCATAAGAAATAAGATGTCCAACGGAGGTTGTATCCTGCTAGGGAAATTAGGTGACTGGGGAATAGGGTGGAAGCTGACATTTTTTCCTATTTACCCTTGGTTACTTTTATATTTTGTACCCTGTGCATATATTACTAATCAAAAAGAAAATTAAAACTTTTGATGGCTTCCTATAGGGAATACATTGAAACTGCTTGATATGGAGTACATTTTTAGATGTGGTTGGCAAATAGAATAATATATTACCAGAGTACAAAGGCAGAGGGACACAAACACTTAGGAAGTTATCCTAAGTACTGGGATACAGAAAAAATTTAAACATAATCCCTAACCTGAAAAAGTTGACAGTCCAAAAGGAAGGCAGACACTGTACCAGTTATATACCATGTGATGAGGTCCATAATAGGGCAGAGCAGATGAGGAAATCACCTGACTTGGCATGTGCTCTCTGGATATTGATCTGGGAGATGGGTAGAAGGAAGAACTAGAACAATGTCCTCACAGAGTATTTATAAAGCATTTCAAAATCTTACAATATCTACCTCTGAACCATTTCTCCTACATCGTAAAATCTGCAATCTTGTAAATTTCACTGTGCATGTCCTCTTCCAAACACTTCTTATAATATTAAAAGAAATTGCTGTTAACATCAGCCTCTATAGTATGCTATTTGTCTCTCTACTCAAAGATGCACTAAAGATAATAACATAGAAAATATAACTGTATTTTTAAATAAGAATTTAAAAGAAAGAATAAATATATTTTATAGGTTTAAAACTTGAGATGAAAGAAAGAAAGTATTTTGGTCTTGTTTTCTTATCCATTCAGCCACTCTATATCATTTGATTGAAGAGTTTAATCTATTTACGTTTAAAGTAATTATTGAAAAGGTTAGTTTCTTTACCAAATGGTTTTGGGAAAACTGGATATTCACATGCAAAAAGAAGAAACTGGACCCTTTTCTTACACCACACACAAAAATCAACTCCAAATGGATTAAAGGCTTAAACATGAGACCTGAAACTATAAAACTCCTAGAAGAAAAAACAGGGGGAAAGTTTCCTGACACTGGACTTGGCAATGATTTCACGGGTCTGTCACCAAAAGTACAAGCAATACAGCAAGAAAAAATAAGTGGGATTACAGCGAACTAAAAAACTTCTGCACAGCATGGGCAACAATCAACAGAGTATAGAGTTAACCTATAGAATGGGAGAAAGTATTTGCAGACCATATATCTTATGAGGGTTTTAATTTCCAAAATTTATTTTATTTTATAATATTTTATAAAATATATTTAAATCTCTAAAACATATAAGGAACTCCTATAACCCAACAACAAAAAACTAATAAACTGCTTAAAAATGGACAAAGAACTTGAATAGACATTTCTCCAAAGAAGACATACAAATGGCCAATGGGTATATGAAAAGATGCTCAATGTCACTAATCATCAGAAGTGCAAATCAAAACCACAATAGCATCTCACACCTGTCAGGACGTCTATTATCAAAAAGCACAACACAAGTGTTGGCGAGGATGTGGAGAAACTGGAACCCTTGCACACTGTTGGTGGGAATGCAAAATGGTGCAACTGCTGTGGAAAACTGTATGGCGCTTCCTCAAAAAAATTAAAAATAAACTGCCATGTGATCCAGCAATTCCACTCCTGGGTATTTATCTAAAAGAACTGAAATCAAGATCTTGAAGAGATACTAGCACTCCCATGTTCATTGCAGTTCTATTCACAATAGCCAAGATGTAGAAACAACTTAAATGTCCACAGACATATGAATAGATAAAGAAAATGTTACATGTATATCTATATACATATACATACACACACACAAAATGGAATATTTACTATTCAGCCTTAAAAATGAAGAAAATTCGGGCTTCCCTGGTGGCGCAGTGGTTGAGAGTCCGCCTGCCGATGCAGGGGACGCGGGTTCATGCCCCGGTCCGGGAAGATCCCACCTGCCGCAGACCGGCTGGGCCCGTGAGCCATGGCCGCTGAGCCTGCGCGTCCGGAGCCTGTGCTCCGCAACGGGAGAGGCCACAACAGTGAGAGGCCCGCGTACCGCAAAAAAAAAAAAAAAAAAAAAAAGAATAAAATTCTGCAATAACCAACAACACGGGTAAACCTTAAGAACACAATGCTAAGTAAAATAAGTCAGTCACAGAAAGACGGCATGATTCCACTTACATGAGATAACTAAGCCAAATTCGTAGACTCAAAGAGTGGAATGGTGGTTGCCAGGGGCTGCGGGAGGGGGGAGTGAGGAGTTACTAATCAACCAGCAGCAAGTTTCAGTTAGGCAAGATGAATACGTTTTAAAGATCTGCCGTTCGACAGTGTACCTATAGACAACAGTAACGTTTTATACATTATTGTTCAAAAGTTGTTATAAGAATAGATCTCATGTTAAGTGTTCTTACCATAATAATAAGAAAAAAAGTTGTTAAATCTTACCAAGTACACAGGTGCTAGGACAAGAAATCCCATCTATTACTTTTCATAGCTCTCAAAGGAGCTACAAAATACAGAGCGATTATAATTAAACAACTAGGTCATCCTTGATATTTGAAAACATTATCTCTGGCCCCTAACTGCCAAGTGAAATATAAAAGAATATTTACATAAATTTTTTTCTCTAAAAAATTGCTCTAATTTTCTGGTGACAAAGTTACCCTACACTACATTGGTCGCTTTAAAGAATGTGGTGTCAGGAAGATCAGCACACATATTTTTAATGCACAATTAATACAGAAACTGTTCTTCTTCAGAGGATTTAACTGAGCCACAGATGAAATAAGTCTGATCCAGTATATCCACGGCAAGTCTAGAACTAGAAGGAGCTGATAAGGAGGAAGGTCAAGTTTAAGCTTTCCGGGAGGCCTGACCTCCGTTTCAGCCAGACTTCTTTCCCCTTTCGGTCTAAACTTACTAAGTATTTGTAATTATATTTAAAAAGTATAATGTGCTATTACATGCCAACACTCCCTTGCCCCTGCTTGAGAACAGGTATTAAGTGGACCTTCTCTCATCACATTTCCCGATACTCTTAGACTCAAACACTAATGATAAAAACGAGTTCTTATTTATGTGTTCCTCCTCTAGTCAAAGATATGACTCAGCAAGCCTTGCAAGCAAATCATTAAAACTTTATGAAAACCATTACCATGCAGCTTAAGCACCTTTGGCAAACTTTTTTTTTTTTTAAGAAAGAAGAGGCTTGGACCACACACAGATTTTTTTTTTGGTCTTTCAGCTTGAAAGTTACTTTTTTGTCCTCCCAAGGAACCCGACCTGCTTTAACTCTTCCTCTGCCAGGTGATGTAGTGTCTTGCATAACCTTGTTAATCTAGATGCAAGGCATTTGTTTCAATCTGTGTTTAGGCAGGCTGCTTATTATTTAATGTCTTTTTTCAATTTAGTTATTTCAAGGTAATGAGGATACAAATGGACTAAGAAGTCCCATCCCACGTGAGATACAACTTGTTTCTCTATTGCTAAAAGGCACATACAAGAAATTTAATTTCATATATACACAGATACAGTATGGTGCTCTTCCAAGGCTCCTCAGACAAAATTCTATGAAGTTCTCACCACCTTTTCTCCTTATAGAAAATGTTGAGACTATCACAGACTTCATTTTGCCTTGAGACTCATAAAGTTTTCCTGCCAACCCCACAAAAGAGTGAGGTGGAAAACTGTTCCCTCCAATTCACTCATGTCTCTAATAATGTGACGTCTCTGTCTGGCCAAAATAAAACATCTATCCTCTTCAGGTGAAGGAAAAGTGGAAATTCCAGAATTTACCATTTTGTTATGATGATTTCCAGTGTGAGATAATTAACGCCAAAACAAACTCTCCAGAGCTTTCTTTATTTCTACAAATCCATATGTGGAATCAAGAACACTCCCAACTTTCCGTTCTGGCAACTGTCTTGTATTTCTAGACTTAAACTCCTGGGTTTTTAAAGAAATAAGTTTTCTCCCTGTTCCTCTCCTTTCTCAATAGGCAACCAATTTACCTTGACATTTATTTCAGGCTGGGGTGCAGGCTGGTGGGGAGGCAGGGGGGAAGAAATGGCTTTGCATTTTCTTAATGGGATTTCTTCCTACTTTCTGATGTTTTTCACTGGGACCAAATTCCTCAAAGTATACAATTTCTTCCCTTCCCTTCTCTTCCTACCCCCCCTTCCTCCCCTCCTCCCTCCCCTCCCCCCTCCCATCCTCTTCTCTCCCCTCCCTTCCCTCCCCTCCCTTCCCTTGTCTTTCACAGTAGCAGACCTCTCTTCAGGCACCTGAAAGAATAAAGCCATATTGTTCCAAGGTGGGCAGCCTGCCTTCCACTGCGCAGGTCTGGTCCACAGCAGCAGCATGAACAGTGTTCTGTGGTTCTTACACACCTGGAGACCACGTGGGGATGTATCAAAATAAACTAGGAGTGTGTGATGGACCATTTACCACACTAGTTAAAACTCTTTTCAAATCTGCTCCTCTCTTCCAACTCCTTGGAGGTCTTTTCCATTTGGGTTGTGCTGGGGCCCAGGTTGCCACAGGTTGCTATAGCACGTGCAGTGGGCTTTTTTTGTCTTCAGAGGTCTAGGCTCAAAGGAAGTTAGAAAGCTTCCCTCAGATTAAATTTGGGCCCAGTGTCCTTGTGAAAGCTAAATGCACTGAGGAGGCTGTGGGCAGCCACTCTCCCCTTTAAGTCAGCCCCGTGAGTGGCTCATGGTCTGCAGTTCTCTGCAGGATCTGTGCCCCAGGGCAGGCTGACCCAGGAATAACTGAATTTTACCACAAATATATTCCAACCTGAAGAAAACGGGTAAATGTGTTGCTGGGTTTGATTTTTCTGAAGCTGGTAGAAGAAACTAGAAAAGTGGACCAAATCATCACTCTCCACTTTCCGCTAAGACAGAGGCCTCCTTTGGGGACCTCTCATGCACCAGGGAGTTGCATTTACACCTTACTAAACCCAGGCAAAAATACTGGAGGGTCACACTTCTCACTTAACAAAATAGGTAACCAAGGCTCAGCCAGGGTTAAGGACACAAGTTCAGCCTTCTAGAAAGACAGGGAGGTGGGATCTGAATACAGAGCTTCTGACAACTGAACTTATGATGTTCTTTGTCAGCTATAGCTACCTGTATCCTCTGGGCACTCGTTTAAATAAATCCATAAACTGTGACGAACAGGATGTGGCTGTCCAAGTTTAAAGTTCTTTTGTGACGCGCTCTCATTGTTTTTCGAGTTGCCTATGGAGATAAGAGCCATTAATCATGTGTGTCTCATTTACTTAGGACGACTGTCAAACACAGTCAGCATGCTGGTTAAGAGGGCTGATTCCAGAGACATACTTCCTGCATTTAAACCCTACCTCTGCCACTGGTAAATGTAGGACTTTAGCAAATTATTTAAACTCTCTGTGCTTAGCTATCCTCAACAGTGGAAAACAGGTACAATAGTAGTACTTACCAAACAAGGACATTACAAGGATTAAATGAGATAATAGATGTAAGGATTTAGTAGAATGACTGGCAAACAATACTTGCTTAATAAGATGGTTATTCTTTTACAGAGCTGTTATAATAATCACAGCTATAATACTGTGAATTTTATATAGCTATAAAATAATTATTTTATAGTAATTACATTAAAATAGCCTTATAGCTTTACAGCTGTAAAATAATTACTTTATAATAATTACATTAAAAATAGTCTTATAGCTTTATACAGAGTGGCTTGGATGGAGAGAAGACAAGGACCTGGGTTCTTGCCTTGGCTCTGCAGCTTTTGGGTCACATGATACCAGGAGAGGCATCCTCTTTTATCTCAGTTTTTTCAAGTGTAAAATGAAATAATCTCTTGATACGATTTCCAGATCTTTCTAAGGATATGCAACTTAATGTGTCCATGACATAGAGAATTTGTTTGCTACGTAGCAAGCATTATACTTCACATGCATCTGCTCACTTAAATGTTACAAAAACATTCCCATTTTACAGATGATGTCAGTGAGGTTGACTTAGAGGTATTAAGCAATGTACCCGCCATCCTAAGTTCCCAAGTGGCAGTGCTGGGCGTGTGTTCAGGTCTGACTGACTCCGTGTGCAGGTCCTGATCACTGTGCTCTGCTCCCAATCTGTTCAGCTAGGGACCCATTAATAAAATAACAATGGTCTCTGTTTTAACCATCCGAGTAAGTCAAAGTCCATTATAAACAGAAAATCAGTTCCCTATTAGCCACAATGGCCACTTTCACTCCTAAAAAGATTAATAAGTGTGAGAAGCTCAATTTAAATCTACAACTGGCCAGAGATTAAACTAACACAGGTCTGTTTTGGAAGGAAGCTTTTAAAAGCCAGAACTCAACTTTTCATGTTAACGGGACTCAAGCTTTCAATGCTTTCCTTTCTCCTTCCCTTTAACTAAATTCAACTTTGTATTTTTCATCTTGTTTTTGGAGTCTTTCCAAGTCACCTCTGTTAAGAAACACAAGGCCCTTGGCACTGAACTTTTGGGAATGTGCCCACATCTGCCTCTGGATGTCTGCTTGCCTACCTTTGATGCTGCATTCAACACCTAAGTTAAAACAAAGCAGGGCTTGAAACAAAAAGCTACTCAGAGAATGGTGGATCCAGCTCACCAATCAGTGGCCTCAGTGATAGATACCATGAGCAAAAGAGGCCTGAAAACCCCCAAATAGTTCAATATTTCAAGGCAGGGCCAACCGACTTTCACTTAGTGGAGGAAAAAGAGCACTGCTACATTACAGAGGAAGAAAGGAAAAAATGACAGTGACAGCCATGCTGATTCATTGTTTTTTAAAATAATTCTGAAACATCCTAACAATGTTGTTGTCACATAGATCCTTCCCAGAGTTAAAGAGGCTTTGCTCCTATGCATATATGGACTTTTATTTATAATAAGGTTTTCATTTTGACATGATAACTCCAATTTCAAATGTGAAATTCTACTTCGCTTTAGTTCTTTAGAATCAAACATGTCATTCATCATCTTGGTGGTCCCAGTAAACTGCCCTGGAATTCTCATCCCAGTTTTCAATAGTTACGCATCCATCCATATGGTAACAATATTACCGCAACCAAATTCCTGCTACCAGAGACATCAAATAGTTCAACTTCAGCCCCACACCCAGGAATATTTTCATGTCTCTCAGAAGGAAATTTCAATCTCTAAATCATCAGAATAGAATAAGTATGATATAAACTAAAGTAATATGTTCTATTGAATGTACCCTATTGTCTCTTTAGAAGAGAGGGGTAACCACTTATATATATGACAGAAAAGGCAAAAGAGACTGGAGTGTGTTTCTGTTTCACACAAGATGACCCTCTACAAAGCTGGGAAGAATTGAGTCAAAAAACCACTGCAGCTGAAAAGCAGGCTGCTGCAGCAAGGGCTCGGCCCGTTTGCCTCTGAACAATGGCATTCTTATTCTAGGATCCTGAAGGGAGAGGGAGAGGTCTGAGATGAGGAGTTACTTCTACCTACCGGAAAATGAATGGAGGTAGAAGAACGTGCCTGGGCCCACAGGTCCTGACAGATCATCTCCAATCTCGAGCTCTGTCACCGTCGGCTTGAGTCCCTCGGTACATCAGCAGTAGCAAGGTGTGACGGTGGAGAAAGACTCAGGTAGGAACCAGGTAGCCTCAGTTCTTTCCCTGTCCTCTTTTTCATTAGCTAGATGACTTCAAGAAAATCTAAAGTTTTCCAGGCTTCGGTTTCCTCTTTCAAAAAGGAGGGAATCCATCTCACCAACATCTAAGGTCACTTTCATTTCTAAACTTTCTGCTGGGTGCATTTAATCAAGCGGGACTTTTTCTACACACCTAGCTGAATCTGAGCGAATAACAGTAGCTACCATTTCCTAAATGCTATCTGTTCCAGGCACTGTGCTAGAGCTTTCCCCGTGTGATCTCTAACCTCCCAAAGCCTTCTCAGGTCAATACGATTCCCATTTTACAGATGAGAAAACTCGAAATTGCTTAAAGACACTCAGCTAGTAAGTGGCAGGCCTGGGATGGAACCCAAAGGATCCTGCTCCAAAAGCTCAAGTTCTTTTGCTGCCACACAATGGTCACTGTCCAACCTTGCTCTGAGGGAGCCATTGCTTGAGTACTGGTAATGTTGACACTCCAGGTCCTCAACAGGCTATCCGTATACAATGTGCAGGAACATGAAGAACCACAAATGGGGACAAGCTCATCTATAAAGTGAAGTAACAATAGGACTGCTTCTTAAATGCAGGACTTAAGGTTTGTAAAGTGCTTAGATCAGTATGTGGCACACAGTAACGTAACAACTACAGATGTGTTTGTTGTATTAGTTCAAACAAATAAGAACCTCCAAGAAGTAGAAGACTAATGGATGTTCAGTCTTAAAGGGCCAGAGGGGAGCAACAGATTGGAAGGGACTGGAATCTGGGAATGGGGCAGGAGAAGACAGCTACAATAGGAGTAAAGTGGGAGGGCCAGGCCGACAGCCATCTAGTAGTCTGAAGTCCCTGGCTTGTTTGTGTTGTTTTTTTTGTTGTTGTTTTTTATTGTGGGTTTTTTTTTGTTTTTTTGTATTCTGGGTTTTTTTGCTGGACATATCGTACTTGGATGGGTCTCCTTACTCTTTTCCTCATCACTGACTTGGGGTCTCACCTGCCACTTGGGTTTAAGGATGGTCAGGGGCCAATTCTGCAGCTCAGGGTTCTGTGTAGTGACAATGGAACCTGCAAAGTGGAACCCAATGGTAGCTGCCACGGAAGCAGCTCCTCTCACCTCTGAGATGCACGTTCATTAACTTGTGTGTCTTCCTGATTTAGGCAGCAGTCAATATGCTGTCTGACCTGTGAATACTCTTGACAGGGACCTGAATCCATAGGGAGAACTAGGTCAGAGTGAAGTCGTTCATGAGGAAAGTACTGCACTGTCTGTGGGTGATCAGACTCAACTCCAAAGGATGGGAGAGGAAGGTCTGAGTCACCTGACTACTTTCATCATATCTGTCAGAAGCCAGGACCATGCCTTTGAGTCTAGTAGAGACATGTCCACCAGGCCTCAGAAGAGGCCCTCCAGAGAACTCTGCTTAAATGGCTCCATCAGAATGACTAGAGAGTTTCCAAACTCTCCTGCTGAGCTTCCTCCCGAACCCCCTGGGCTCTGAACTCAGATCAAGTCTTAGATGTTAGTTTTCAAGTATGTGATGTGGTCAGACTTGGCACCTGCTGCTATTCGTGTCGTTCCCACCTCTACATCACTGTTGTTCATTTACCCAGCTTTGTGGATCCACTTACCCCTTCTCTAGGATTGTAACTTGTTATTTCTGTATCAGTGTTAATGGCCAAAGGGAACTCTGGGCTTCAACTCCCCATTCCCCATCACCCCAAGTACTCAGGATGGGTTCCTTTTGTGTGGAATGACAAAGTTTCTTCTATCATTATTACCAACAAAACCTATTTGTGAATCTCACGTGTATATTATGCACTTAAAAGGTTCCAAGTTTAAAAGACACATGTAGACTTGGTTCCGAAGATGTCAATAGAAATAATTAAAATGTTACAAAGAGCAAAGGTCAGGAAAAGTTAGATTATCCCTTTGAGGATCTAAAGGGTTATTATGAGAAGGAAGCAGGGAATAAATGAAAAATAACTCAACTGGAGCTTAAGGTATTTTGGTTAAAAGAATTTCAGCACTTGGGGGGGGAATCCGAAATTTCAGTGATTAAGACATTTTCCACACTCACGACAAGGAGAGTAGGTTCTAGATTGCATAGACATTCTTTGAGACTATTATTCAATGTTTCCTTGAAATAGATGAAGTAATTCTGGGGAAAAAATGGATGGTTTAGTACTCTGTACTAAAGATGAAGACATAAAGTTGGATTCCAGCAAGAGACATTCTACTGGACTTCAAGAGAGACTTTCTTACAAGGAATTATGAAAAGTATGCCTATCACAATTTTCAGAGGTAATGAGGTTTTAGTAACACACTGAGTTTGGAGTACCTGCACTAGAGTCAAGGGCTCAATAAATGGATTTTTTTCAAACATAAATGCCCAGGGATCCTGGGCTAGATCAAATGTATCAGAGGTTTTTTTTTTTTTTGCTTTTATGGCTTTCAGTTAACAGAACTAAAATGTTTAAATTTTTTTTTTTACATCTTTATTGGAGTATAATTGCTTTACAATGGTGTGTTAGTTTCTGCTTTATAACAAAGTGAATCAGTTATACACATACATATGTTCCCATATCTCTTCCCTCTTGCGTCTCCCTCCCTCCCACCCTCCCTATTCCACCCCTCCAGGCGGTCACAAAGCACCGAGCTGATCTCCCTGTGCTATGCGGCTGCTTCCCACTAGCTATCTACCTTACGATTGGTAGTGTATATATGTCCATGCCTCTCTGTCGCTTTGTCAAAAAAGAAACACAATGTGAGAATTGCGAGTTTTTGTTTTTTTTTTTGCGGTACGCGGGCCTCTCACTGCTGTGGCCTCTCCCGTTGCGGAGCACAGGCTCCGGACGCGCAGGCCCAGCCATGGCTCATGGGCCTAGCTGCTCCGCAGCATGTGGGATCTTCCCGGACCGGGGCACGAACCCATGTCCCCTGCATCGGCAGGCGGACTCTCAACCACTGCACCACCAGGGAAGCCCTGTATCACAGTTTTTTACATCTTCTAAGACAAATTCTAAGAAGCTTAAGGATGTCAGATGGTGTTACCTATTTACTACTGTAAAAAGCTTAAAAATAAACTTTCATCTCCTCCTTCTTTAGCCCAACTGTTTACCTGTGGCAGAGACATGTAAGAAGATAAAAATCCAAGGGAGGATTTAGAATTAAGGACTATTTTAGTTTCATTGCACCGAATACCAATGACACCAATATATTCTTTGGGAGTAATCAATCAGGATTATTATATATTCTCTTGGTTTACCAAGAAAGGTTGATTTTAAGCCAAGCTGGCTCCTGCTGGATGAGTGCTTCTAATTGATACTCACTTCATTGATCTCTGCTAGGCTTAGATGGAAGAGCGGGAACTTCATTTATAGATATTAACATGCAAAGAAGAGAGGGAGAAGGAAAGCAAAGAAGTAAGGTTTAAGATCAGGTTTGAAAAATGAAAGGGGGCAGAAACATTCTTTAAAGATTTAAGAGGGGGGAAGCTTTCCTAAAAGAGAACTAAAATCCATGAGACCTACAAAACCATCCACTTAGCTGATATACATATTAAAGAAGAAACTTTAAAAAAAGAAAAAGAAAAAACATTCAGTCTAGTGAGAATTATGTTCACTCCCATTAAATTGAAAGTGTAGCTTGTTACCTGTACTCCAATGGCCTTATTAAGGGAAGTATTGATAAGCTAGGGCTTGTTGGTAGTGAAAAGTTAAGAGATAAGAAGCTTGGGATGGAATCTTCCTTGAATCCAGCTCCTTTTCAGCTCAGGACAGGAAGAGATACGGTCCTCAGTCGATATTAGATACAGTACTGGGAGTAGAAAATCCTGATCTCTGCCTTTCTCAGTCCTGGACTTTCTGTATGTCAAGGCTTGAGCCAATTTTAAGTATTTTAACTTAATGCAAATGAAGGCTCTGGAAAAAAACATTCAGGACACACATTTTCAAAGGTCTCAACTTCTCCAAACATGTACAATCACTTGGGAAAGAGAACAGTTAGGCAGGAGTGGCCCTGTTTGCCACCTCCTTACCCCACAAAATATCTTACTAAACCATAATCAGGTTTAAAGGTTAAAAGGTAAAGTCTAAAAGTTTAAAGTATAGACATATAATTTTGGGCTTCCCTGGTGGCGCAGGGGTTGAGGGTCCGCCTGCCGATGCAGGGGACGTGGGTTCGGGACACGGGTTCGTGCCCCGGTCCGGGAAGATCCCACATTCCGCGGAGCGGCTGGGCCTGTGAGCCGTGGCCGCTGAGCCTGCGCGTCCGGAGCCTTGCTCCGCAACGGGAGAGGCCACAACAGTGAGAGGTCCGCGTACCGCAAAAAAAAAAAAAAAAGTATATACATATAATTTAAGTAAAAAGTGATGGTGTTTTCTAATATGAATATCTAAAGTAGAGAGATGCAGCTAAAATGAGATGAGCTACAAAAACTAATGGATCCTCCTCATGGTCCCTTGTACCATACTAATCTAATTCTCCTTTGCCATTTCTATAGCCCAAATGGTTACTACCATTTGAGGTGATACATGTGAATAGTGTCTGAAACTTACTAAACCAACATAAAAGTCATGAAATAAGAATTAAAGGAAATGATCTATGAACTGCCTGAACAGTTATAAAAATTGTGCAAAGGAAGATCAAAGAAAGAAATTCTAATTTTCCCAGGTTGTAATTAACTTGTAATTTCACTGGGCCTGTGCCTTACCTTCTCTCTCCTTTACATTAGAGACTAGACCTACGTATCTATACTGGGGTAAAAAGACTTCCATAGGAATGGAGGGAATGGGAACAGGATTGGGCTTGGGAGCAAGGGGGAAAGTATGACAGAATGAAATTTTACCTAAATAGGAACTGAAATGGTCAATTTTGTATTTCAGACAGATTATCCTGACTGCAGTGTTGGAATAGACCATAAGCACAGCAGACAGGTTAGGAGACTCGTAGTTAGTCATTTGAGAGATGGTGGGAGTCTGGTCCGGGTTAATGACAGCAGAGGCAGTGGATATGGAGAAAAAAGTAGACAGATTTGAGAGACAGGTAAGTAGATTTGACAGAACTTGGTGAACACTTGGGTTATAGGAAACACACGGAAGAGGAAGAGGGTTTAAAAAGGTAAGAGAAGACTATGAGTCCAGCTTGGGATGTGAATATGCCTCAAAATTGGATTTGAGTTTGGATTTGTAATTCAGGATCAATATCTGGGTTAAATATATAGATTCAAGAATAATAAGCACACAGATAATATTTAAAGCCTTGATAAAACTGACCCGGGTGTATACAGTGAGAAGAGAAGGAAGCATGTGACAGAATGTGAGAAATGTCAGAAATGAGCAAAGAAAAAGGTATCTGTCAATAAGATGAGAAAAAAGCAACCAGAAAAACAGAATAAAGCCAAAAAATTAGTGCTGTTGGAAAAGTCTCACCTAACCTCAAAAAGTAAAAATATAAAGCTTCTAGTAACACCATAGAAAAAAATCTTGAGTGTCTTTACGGTTTGAAGTAGGCAAATCTGGTCCAATATTTACATCAACTTGCAAGTATGGTCAAATGACTTCACCTATCTATGAAGATAGATCTCAGGCTACATTAAAAATTAAAAATTCTACCACATAAAACACTGAATCACTGTATAGCACAGGGAACTATATTCAGTATCTTGTAATAAACTATAATGGAATAACATTTTTAAAAAGACTATAGATACAGATATACAGATATAACTGAATCACTTTGCTGTACACCTGAAACCAACACAATATTGGAAATCAACTATACGTCAGTAAAATAAATAAATAAAAAATATAACACTGCATCGTGTGCAGAATTTGATATCAACCACATGGTTCTGCTTTTAAATAGTCAGCCATGCAGATAACTTCTTGAATACTATACACTTTTACACTGGCAACTCTAGAGCAATTTTATTACTTTAAAAAAAAACTGAAATATGTAAGTATCTTTATTGAGTAACTTCAAATATCCAGACCATTAAAAAAATTTCATCTTAGATCTTTTCATCAGTGCACAAGGCTGCTAGGTCTTTGGGTAGAAAAATTAGTGCCTATGGTAAAAAAAAAAAAAATGTGAACGTGAAATTACGACTTCCTCCTAAAAGCAAAATCTTTCAAGGTCATCATTAATCCTTCCAAGCAGCTTAAAGTTTCCTATAGCCTGTCTTACAGACAAAAATACCTTTCCCAAGGCAACTCTAAGTTTTTTGCTAGGTCCAGCTACCTGGAACACAAACTCTTTAGGCATATCACTAGAATTTATTTAAACTCTACGGCATACGTTTTGGTATAAAGTTTAGGTAAATTGTTAAATTCCAGGTAATTGTGCTATATGCAGTGTAATAAAACCTGAACTTGTTTACTCATATGAGACTATGCCTTAGAGACTTGCTTCAGAGTCCCTCCCACTAATGCCAGGTTGATTACTCTCCCCTATAGACTACACATCTATAGTCAATTAAGTCATTCCTACAGATGCTAAAATCAGGGCACCTGAATTTTCTTTTCTCTTTGTGGAAAAATTTCAATCACTTCCCAAATTCAATTCAGCAAGCCTTCAAATCTTAAACTGTCCTATTACTTTATGAAAGTCTGAAGGTACTAAAAATAAACTTTTAAAATACGGTAGTAACTCTAAATACTTTGAAAGTCTAACAATATTGATATACTTTTAATATCAATTCATATAGATGTGGCATAAATAGTTCAGATTTTCATTTTTGAAGGTTTGTTTTTCGAATACATGATTCTAAAATGGGAAAGCTATGAGGTTATATAATGGTGATAGTGAATAGTAAGATTGTCTTGAATTGGGCTTTACAATGTATGAAGTACCTAGAAGGGGGAACAGAATCCGCTCTCCTTATTATGGGGTCATCTATGCTCAGAAAATTTGGTTACATTCACCAAAACCACAGAAGACCTCTGTATAGATTATAAAATGTGGCAACTCCATTACAAAGACTGGAAAACACTGCCTTCCCAGTTTGGAACTAATCAATGGCCAGCAGTACATTATTAGTAAATGTAGAACCAGAGAAAAAAGAGTTTTAATACCTGCTTAGGATATTTTCACTGTGCTGTAGTAGCTTGTCTTAAGCCAACAACTTCAGGAACATTTTCAATACAAAAGACAAACATGTAGATATGAGGCCCCTTTTCCATTTGAATTGGAGCCCTATGGATAAGATGAATATTTCTTTTTTTCATAGGTCTGTTATGGCAATCAGCCCTTTGATTGTCATTACATTGAGATGCTGACATATTTCACAATGTATTATTCAACAGTCAGCTTAAGGAATCTAAATTATCAAGAGCTTTTATTATATATTATATATAAATAATTCTTTGAGAACTATAGATGGTTATGTGCATGCAGATTTGTCTTGGGTAATGGAACAACAGAAAATATTCTGAATAGAGAACTGGAGAAGAGAACACTTAGCAGTGGTAGCTTTAAACAAGAATAAAGGAGAATAAATTAAAAATAAATCAGAGGGAAGTAATTTAATTCTATTGGATTTCTGTTTTTTCCAAGCCTCAGTCTTGTCACCTAAATTGATAACAGACTCTAATTTGTTAAAGATTATTCTGTCTACCATATAAATTTGGAAGAAATGCAAAAATTAACTAGATGAATTGGCTTATTTAGAAAATGATTCGTAAGCACGTTAAATGTTAAAAAAAAAGAAAATATTGTCTGGATAATACCACTATTAGGACTAAGAACTTCAAATTCACAAACTAGCTAACGAGGTAATTTCAGAATCAAAGTAGAAACAGCAGCACTTTAAACAGGCAGGAGAGAAATAATTTTCTGTATAATTTTTTTATGATTCACAAAGTAATACACAAGGACTAAATCTGTGCGTGCTTGTGTGTGTACGTGTGTGTGTGTGTACACGTGTACAAGCATTTGTGACGGAGGTGATAGCTCACAAGCATCTTTCCTGAGGGATCTCCAGCAAAAGACTGCATGGAGCCTAAGTCAGGGCTTTACAATACAAATTTGTACTGTGCTTAGAAAATGAATGCCATGGCACTTCTGGTACCAGAGACAGACTAGGCACATTCCCCTCCCTTTCCTTATATTTTATTTCATGAAATGCCCACGAACACTCTAAGAAGTGGGTTTCTTTATCCCCCCTCCTTTTTCTTTTTTTAGAATGATTTGAGAGCTTAAGTCAGCTTGCCTAAGGCTTCAAGGGAGAGTAGGTTACAGATCTGGGTTTGAACCTAGGTTGGTTTCACTTCAAAGCCTAGGAAATCTCCACCCTACCAGTGTCTTCCCTGGGTTGGTTATGAAGTTAGTTGATTCTTAGAGTGAAGACCTCCAATCTAGGATCTGCCCAGATGCCGTGTATATCCTGCTGGCTTGGTCAGGACTAACCTGGAGTTGGAGTCCTAAGGGTATGAGTTAAGAATATCACCTGTCATATTAAAAGCAACAGTGCCTCTAAATAGTCCCAATAAAATTACCCAAATAAGAACTTTTTTTGAATACCAGGCAAAGCTGTCTCCTCTGATGAATTGTTGTCTTTGTTTTTTCTTATAATGAAAGCTACATAGAATGGAAATTTCCAAGGAATTTTCCTTGGCCAAAAATTATACTCCGTTACAGTAACTAGGTTAGAATATTTTGTCCCTGGTTCCTTATCTTTTCTCTCTACTATCATTTTTACAAGCTTACAGCAATTGTCTTATTTGGAAAGCTGTCTCAAATCATCTTTGTAAGAATAGCATGTTATAAATAGATGGCAACAGTAAAAATATAAATCACACCTGAAGCCATTAAAAATCCTTAGTAAACAGATCCCTTCCTTGCTAGATAATGTTTGATATAAATTTCCTGGCATTCTGTCCACAAATAATTATATTCTGAGATGGAAAAGAGAAAGGAAGATATGGGGAAATAATGCATTATTGAGCTTCTGCTAGGTGCCAACTACAGTTGGCTGCTTCATGTACATAATCCCATTTTATTCCTCACAACTTCACAGATGATGAAAGAGACTCTGGTATTAGCTAAGCCCATGCAACTCCTCAGTGCCAGAGTTGGGATTTTAAATTCAGGTCTGTCTGGTTCCTAAGCTTATGCTCTTTTCACTCTGCTAGCAGCCTCCTGATAGAGTCCTGCTGAACTCAGGTATTCCAATGGGCCAGAGCATATAATACCTTTCAGCTTTGCTTACGGAAATAACTGTATAGGCTCTAATTTAAAGTAACTTTACTTACAAATATGCAGTCCTCAGCAAACTCTGCTCATGGTGAATGTCCATATTGTAGCAATTTTTTTTTTTGAAAAAGAAAAACTGGACTGGTACTTATCAAAAAAGATAGCAAGAGAGTAAAACTCATAATATGTGACAGCATGTGGCATGCAGTTTTTCCTGCTACTTGTTTTTGAAGAACTTCAGAACCAGCATATCTATTTATACGTAATACACTCACTTAAAGTATAAAACCATGAAAACTTTATAGGGCTCCCACCCTTTTCCCTAGATATTTTGTAAAGTGTGTGTTTACACCTAGGTAGGATACATGAGCTGGATAGGATCCAGTCATGAGTATAAAGATACAGTGAGGAGTGTGCCTTTTGTAGTTATATAATATATTGAATTTGGGCTTATGCTAGAGGGATTGTTCCTTGCCTCTAGCTCCTGAATTTACTACAGCTGCCAAGCACTTCCAAAACCTCTCAGTCTCAATCCCAGGCCTGGAGAAATTCCACAGCACTGGGAGATCAAATTTCGCATCAATATTTTGGTGGGCTCCATGCCAATGTCTTATCAAGGAAAAATATAATTATAGGCGAGACTGCAGCAAGTTGATTCTATAATATTCTCCCCTCCTGTCTCAGCTGCTAAAATATAATGTAATAAAAGTGATATAAGATACTGCATCTGCCCTTTCCATAATTCTATTTTCATTTTAGTTCCATGACTGGATTGAGGAAGACTCCAAGCCACACCAGAGCTACTGATACTTAGCTCCTAAAACTCTAACATTTAATTTAGGAAAGTTATATCTTAAAATGGAACTCATGATAGAAAGAAAAGATGGCAGTAGGGGAGAAAATCTGGGGTCTTGTAGCCAATGGGGCTTTCTTGATTTTCTTCCTAGGACTGCTTTAATGAATAGTTCAGCTTCTACATCAGAGATAAAATTAGCAGAGGGACCCCAATAATTCATTCCTATTGTTTACGGGTCCTTGGGGGCATATTCTTTATTACCATGTGTAGCATATTAAAACACCAAGCCATGGTTTAGGGCTCAGTTCTATTGTTCATTCAGATTAAATATGCCCAGCTTTTACCCATGGCAGACCCAGGAGGAAGGCATGATTTGATCCGTGGTATCTTAGAGACCATAAGCTAACACAATGAAGTTAAATGATACTTAGAGTCGTTATTTTATTTTTATGTTTTCCAGCCTTATTGAGATAAAATTGACATGTAACGTTATGTAAGTTTAAGGTGTACAGCATAACGATTTGTAGAGGATATGTCTATTTTGCAAAAAGACAACCACATAAGGTTAGTTAACATATCCATTACCAGAGTCATTATTTTAAAATTCAGACTTTTTATGGCTGCTCACCAGTTATAGGCCCAAGTCCAGATGCTTTTGTATAGCATTAAAGACATTTCTACCATCTTGCCCCACTCCAACATTCTTCCTTAGCCTTATCTCTCATTCCTCTCCATGATTGTTTTGTTCTATCTAGCCACATGCTTTCTCACAGTCCCTTTAAATGACTCCTGCATTCTCATACCTTTGTCACCTTGTCATGCTGTTTACTTTTATCTTTTATGCACCTTTCCTTCTCTCTCTGCCTGTAAAACCTGCTTGAAAAATGTGTCCTGACTGTGCCATCCCCAATTCAGACTGAACTCTGGTTCATAATCACCTCCTACTTCCCCCACTTCCCCTTCCTCATTTACATGAGTGCCTTTGGACAAGATCATGCCTATCCATCTCCCTATACTGAGTATCTAGGAAGTCACCGCCATGCAACTAGTGCTCCACAAATATTGGTTAATCAGTGATTTTACTAATCTGTTTCCAGGAAGTCCATGTGTTTCTTAAAATACAGTCCCTAACGATTTGCTTGTTTAGGGCTATACCTAAGGGTTGAATTTCTTTACAACTGGGATTTACCTTGTCTGTAGGGAGTCACTAGATATTGGATTCCGCAGAAAGAGTTCAGATCCCAGATTCACCACTTTCAACTCTGTGAATTTGGGATAATATTCCACCTGTCTATAAAATGGAAAAAAATATTTGCCTTGCAGAAATATTATAGGGATAAAATACCTCGCACACACTTGGTACTCAACAAAGGAACCAGTAGGATTCATCCCTGGGATGATAACATTAGGTCTCTAGCACCCACACAGAAAGCAGGACCCCAAGGGGATAGAATGACGGACACCGGTTTTCACTGGGAAACCAAGAAGCTACTGATGGAGTGTGGAACACTAACTGGGAAGGTACACTTGGGCTGTGGGGCTGCAAGGGTGACTGAAGGGCCGGGGAAGGTTAACGAGATGCAGGGAGTGGCGCGGCCACAGGCAGGAAAGGGAGGAGTAGGAGGGTAACCTAGGAAAGCTAAGAGTCCTAATACCTGATTCCTGGATAGTTCAGGATTCTAAAAATACCAGCCAGCATTTATTGAAGACTAAACTCTGTCAAGTGATTTATAAACTCTCTCTGGTCCTCAAAAATGCTCTCCAAAGCAGGCATGATTTGCCTCTGCTTAGAGATGAAGAAAATGAAGCCCAGGAAGGTTATGTAACTTGCCCAAGGAGACAGGTTAGTATGGGATGTTATCTGAATTCAAACTCAGATGTTATTCTCTGAAAAGCCACGTTCCTTGCACCATGCCAGACTGCCTCCTAAAACCAATCAAACAGCCAACTTCTCCAGCCGCCACCATGATCTCTTTCTGTTAACTGATCAAATACAGCGTTCTATTTCTGAGTTAAGTTTTTACATTAAAAAGGGGATTTCGTGTACATTAAGTCTCATTTCAACATGTGAGAAAGGCCAGGTCAGTATTTAACCCTGTTATACAAATAAGAAAGCAAGACTCAGTAACTAAGAGCCTAAGAATTACATGTGACATAAAGTCTACTCACTAAGACACATGTTTATATATTGACACCACTAAACTGTAAACTCCAAGAGGTCATGGTCTGAGCCTGTCTGCTCACCACTGTACCCCCTGCCCACAGCCAGTCTAGGCAAAAAGGAAGCAAAGAACAGGAAGGCTTCCAAATGAATGAATGTATACATAAACAAAGAAATGAATAAATGAATGAATGAAGAACACATTCAAGGGAAAGGCACAAAGCTTTGGATTGAGCCAGGCCCCCGGGTGTAGGATTAGATGAGTATTTCTGATAAAGACAGGCTACTGCCTATTTCAATGAGGGATTTTAAGCACTGCCTTCATTTTGAGTGCTTTAATGCCCTCTGAGAAAAATAAGTACATAAATGAGTTACTTTATAACACTTAAAAGTATAAGTTCTACATACTTGTAGCAGACACATTTTAGGGGACTGCTTGGGCCACAATCCATTCTCTGGGAAACGGTCTCTTTTCCTCCCTTTGTACCCATGACATTTCTCAGTAAACTTAATACTTGAACAAGTTTGAGGGGTTTCTATTTCTTGCAAGGAGCTTTGACTAGACAATCATCCATGCTAAAATATAGGCTGTAACTATAGGACAGAACAGAGAGACGATTGAAAGCCTAAGGGCATCCACAGACTGGGGACACATTGCCATTTCTAGGGGGATATCTGTGTCCTGTATCCTTCAGGGTCAAACGACTTTCTGGAGTTGCTCTATTAATGTTTGCATGAATCCTGACATACCCTTCCAGAAAATTTACAATTGTAAAAATTATTCATCATCTATGTGTTCAGCTAGCCAGTGATACTAGCTAATGTCAACCATTATTTTAGGTACAAATGAGACTAAGATAAGATGCAGTACAGTGGAGGAATTAACACATGAGTTTTAGAGCCAGACTGCCTGTTTTCCTATCCCAGATCTGCCACATATTTCCTTCTGGGTATGTTTCTTAAATTCTTCATGCCTCAATTTCCTCATTTGAAGCACAGAGTAATACCGATGTTATCAGGTTAGTAGGGGGACTAAGTGAGTTAATATATAAAAAGGACTTGAAATTAAAAATCATACTCAGTATACAGTAAGAGCTTAATAAATGTTGGTTATGAAGTCACCATCCATGTTCTCGGGATCACAGAGTAGAGAAAGAGAGACAAATAGGAAAATAACTGATTATAACACATTGTGATCAGAGTTATAACAGAAATGGTTATGGTTAAACATATACATTTACAGTAAGAGAGTTCACTATAGACTGCTGAGATGAGACACACGTATGCTCTCCAAGGGAGTGAAAACTAACTAATTGGTTAACTAGTTTAACCTGACACCCAGGAAAGCCCTTGTTAAAAATAAGATTTGATTTTTCCTAGGTATTCAGTTTGCTTCTCAAATTTTGCAGGATCATCTTAATCAATGATGATCTTTTGCACATTTATTGACTTGTTACACCTCTTTCACAGACGTGTTCTGTTATTTGAGTCTCATACTGTTACTTAATTCAAGTTTTCTAGCGTGTATATTTTATCCTTACAACTAGATCCTAAGTGACTTTAAAATAGGAAAATCATCTTAAATAACTTGGAACTCCCACAATCTAAAACCATGCTAAAAATACCTGTTGAATAAATGAATAAGAAGCCAAGTTCATTAGATTGATAAGCAAGTTATATTTCTTCCTCACAGGTATTTTCCGAGTCGGATTGCTTTGAACTCAAAACATACCTCTTTTCCCTCACCTATTAATCTCTGGGTCATGACCTTTTGTAGTGATTCTTTTTTTCTTTTTTTTTTTTTAAATTAGGTAAAGATTTACTGATATTTCTTGGAGTGCATTTATTTTAGAGTTGTTTAATCAAAGTAAATTGAAGATGTTGTTAAGACAGTGTGGGGCTCCACCACAAGAAAAGTTCAAAAACTGGCTTTAACCATCTCAGATAATCAGGGTCATTACTTTTTTAAATCTAAAGTTAGAGAGCAGGGACTATAGCGCCTAAGGAACTACTAACCCTCCTTTATGGATTTTCATATTTTAAAACGTTGTTCTCCATACCTATTGAAGCTAATACTACATTAGCATTATATTATAATAGTCTATATTTAACTATACAAAAGCTTACAGTTTTTTGATTGCATAATCATTAGCCCAAAGGCACTCATATCAACAGACTATAATCCATTTGCCTAACAAAAAGAAACATTAATATGTTGAAGCAAGAATTGGGAACTTGAGGTGTAACTGTTGCCTCTCTCTGCCTCATTCTGTGGCTTTGGAAACCCCTGACTGCCCTTCTGTTCCTTAGTATGTGCATCTGTGTAATAGGAAGACAATTTCTAACGTATTGCTACTTTCCATAGATAAGGGGGAAACAACACATACATGGGCTGATTGCCTTTCAGCTCTACAGAGGAAAGAACCCAAATTCCCTTGCTTTGAGTTGGAGGGTCAATTTCTAAATCCCCAAAATAAAAAGAGAAGTATGTCCACAGGGTCTGACTCTACATGGGGTCATGAACAGGTCTCTTCAGTTCACTCTTTGGAGCACGTCATTTCAGTCAAGAAAAACACAGTCACACTGACATCATGCCAAACACCCATAAGTCTAATTCCATTTATGTTTCAGTTAATTTTGTAAAATGCCATACCAGAAGAGCATAGGGTTTTGCCCAGTCACTTATTACAGAAACAGGAGTGTCACTGCTGTTTAGAAAGAAGCTTCATATAATTAAAAATGACCTACTGTGAAACTCAATAAAAGTGGAAGATCAGTAATTTGAGGTTTTTATCAGCTTTTGCTAAGTTCTTTCTACTTCAAACCAAAAAACCATTTCCTCATTTGCTAAAAGGGTCTTGAATATATTTGTTGGCTCTTTTTTATTCCTTTTTATTGGCAAAAATAGGGCTTTTCAAAAAAAATTTAACTGGCTTGAATGTTTTGTTCATGGTTGACTCTGCATTTAAATCAGTTGTAAGCAACCAGTCATATTTTACTTAAATAATGGCAGGTAGCCTTATATTAGAGACATTGTTACATAAAAGTTGCACAGAAGGAAAAATGCATTCTGGGAAATAATGAACTACCACAAAGAGGTCAAGTATGTGGAAAGTGGAGCTCTGATTTGCAAAACATTTCAATAGCCTTCATTCATTCACCAAGGTGGAGGGGATGACTGGGGCCATGCAGGGCCAATGTGCAGGGCCAACACATTCCTCAGGAGAAATATGCTAACACTTAAATGCTTCTAAATCAATTTTTTTTTTTTTTTGCGGTACGCGGGCCTCTCACTGTTGTGGCTTCTCCCGTTACGGAGCAACAGGCTCCGGACGCGCAGGCTCAGCGGCCATGGCCCACGGGCCCAGCCGCTCTGCGGCATGTGGGATCTTCCCGGACCGGGGCACGAACCCGCGTCCCTTACATCGGCAGGCGGACTCTCAACCACTGCACCACCAGGGAAGCCCTCTAAATCAATTTTTAATTAACATAGAAGATGCCTGATTTACTTAAATATCCAATATATAAGATGTATTCTATTAGAGTAAGGAAAATCTAAAGCACACCATGACCATTTTTATCTAACAACCAATCTCAAATTATTGCTCCCTTTTTTTTGAGGTTAAAAAATTACATGCAGGAAAAGCACACACATCTTTAGTGCATAACTGGATGAGTTTTGATACAAGAATTCGTTCATATAATCATCACCCCAATTGATACAAATTTCTATCACCCCAGAAAATTCCCCTGTGCCTCCTTCCGGTTAAGCCTCCCCTCAGAGGTAACCACTGTTGATTTCTATCATTATACATAAGATTTGCCTATTTTTGCACATCATAGTTGGTATTTGACTTCCTTCACTCAACATAATACTCGAGGTTTATCCATATTGTAATAGTATTTCTTCTTTAAATTGCTAAGTAGTATTGCCTTGCATGAATATATCACAATTAGGTTCTCCATTCTACTACTGATGGACGTTTGGGGTGATTCCAAAATTAGTCAAGCTTGAATAAAGCTGGTGTGAACATTCTTGTATATACCTTTTTGTGGATATTATGTTTTCATTCCTCTTGGGTGAATACACATAAGTAGGATTACTGGGCCATAGGTTATGTGTATGTTTGATTTTATAAGAAACTGTCAAACCTTTTCCAAAATGGTTGTACCAGTTCACACAATCATTATCAAAAGATGATGATTCTGGTTGCCACACATTCTTGCCAACTCTTGGTGTTGTCAAAATCTTTAATTTTATCCATTTTACTGAATGTATAGTAAATTTTATATGGTTGTAATTTGCATTTTCTTCAAGAATAATGATGCTGAGAACTTTGTTTATTGGCCACTGGTAGATCTTCCTCTGTGAAGTGTCTGTTCAAGTCTTTTTGTCCATTACAAATATTGAGTTGCCCCTTATTGATTTGACGGAGGTCCCCAGTATGTGGCTTGCTTTAACATTTTCTTAATAGTAACTTTTGATGAGGATGAATTCTAAATTTTGATATAGTTTGTTATTTCTTTTTACATTTAGTACCATTTGTGTCTAAGAAATTTTTGCCTGCTTCAGGCTATAAGGACCCTCAAGATTTTCTTCTATGCTGTTACTAGAAGCTTTATATTTTTACCTTTTAAGGTTAGATCTATTATTCATTTTGAATTACATTTTGTGTGTAGTGTGAGGCAGTAATCAACGTTCTTTTTTTTTCCCCTTATATTCATCCAGGTGTTCCAGTATACCTGTTAAAAAGACTTTCCTTTCCCCACTGCACTGCCTTGGCAATTCTGTCAAAGGTCCATACATATGTGGGTCTATTTCTGGTTTCAATTCTGTTTCATTCATCCAGCTGTTTATCCTTGTACAAACACCACACTCTCTTTATTATTGTGGCCTTATTGTATGTCTTGAAATCAGGTAGTGTGAGACCTGTTTAATCTTGTTCTTCTTTTTCAAAATTCTTTTGGCTCTTCTGGGTTCTTTGCACTTTTACATAAATTTAAGAATCAGCATGACAATATCTACAAAGAAGCCTGCTGCAATTTTAAATGGCATTGCACTGAATCTATAAGTCAAATTGGGGAGAACTGGCATCTTTAGCAATACTGAATCTTCCAGTCCAGGCACATGGCATATCTTTTCATTTATTTAAGCCTTATATGATTTCTCTGAGCTATGCATGTGGTTTTGCACATATTTTCTTAAATGTATTCCTTATGTATTTCATATGTTTAATGCTATCATAAAAAGTATTTTTTAAGTTCAATTTCCAATTGTTTGTTATTAGTATATAGAAATACAATTGATCTTTGTCTACTGAATTTATATCCCGTGACCTTCCTAAATTCACTTATTAGTTATAATAAGTGTTTTGTATATTCTTTAGGATAAACAACTATGTTGTCTATGAATAGAGTTTTACTTTTTCCTTTCTAATTCTTTTATCTTTTTTTTTTTTTTTTTGGCTTATTGTACTCAGTAGGTCACATAGTAAAATACTGTATATAGAGGTGCAGACATCTTGATTTAGGTGCAGATCCCTGATCTAAGGGAAAAAGTATTTAATATTTCATCAATAATGACACTAATTTTAGGTTTCTTATAGGTGTCCTTTATCGTATTAAGGATGTTCCCTTCTCCTTTTAATGTGCTGAAAGTTTTTATCATGAATGGGTATTGTATTTTGTCAAATGTTTTTTATGGATCTATTGAACTAATTATACAATTTTTCTCTTTTATTCTGTTATTGTGGTTTATTATAGCAATTGATTTTAAATATCCAAACATGTATTATTGGAGGTAAATTATATGCTGATATTGCATTAATCTTTTTGTATATTACTGGATTTGATATGCTAATACGTCATTAGAGATTTTACACCAATATGTGTGAGATATATTTTTACATATTTTCCTTTTCTTATAATGTCTTTTTTTCAGGTATTGGTGACAGAGTTAATGCTGGTCTTAAAACAAATTACCACATATCCTCTCCTATATTCTGAAAGATTTTTATGGAAGACTGATATTATTTTTTCCTTAAACATTTAATACAATTTCCCAGTGAAAAGAAATGGGCCTGGAAGGTTGTTTTGTGGGAATAACTAGAAGTAAAGCTATTCAGACTTTCTATTTCTTCTTGTGACATATTTGAGAGCTGTATTAATTTATGCATTTCATCAAAGTTGTTGAATTTACTGGCATATCGTTTTTGATAATATTCTCTTTTACTCTTTTAATGTCTGTAGGATCTCTAATATACCTCTTTTTTATGTTTGTCTTATTGATTATTGATCTTCTTTTAAAAGTTTTATTGGAAAATAGTTGCTTTATGATGTTGTGTTAGTTTCTACTGTATAGCAAAGTGAATCAGCTATATGTATACATATATCCCCTTTTTCGGATTTCCTTCCCATTTAGGTCACCACAGAGCACTGAGTTCCCTGTGCTATAGAGTAGGTTCTCATTAGTTATCTATTTTATACATAGTAGTGTATAAATGTCAATCCCAGTCTCCCAATTCATCCCACTCCCCATTCCCCCCTTGGTATCCATAAGTTTGTTCTCTACATCTGTGTCTCTATTTCTGTTTTGCAAATACATTCATCTACAACATTTTTCTAGATTCCACATATAAGCAATATTATATGATATTTGTTTTTCTCTTTCTGACTTACTTCACTCTGTATGACAGGCTCTAGATCTGTCCATGTCTCTGCAAATGGCACTGTTTCGTTCCTTTTTATGGCTGAGTAATATTCCATTGTATATATGTACCATATCTTCTTTATCCATTCCTCTGTTGTTGGACATTTAGGTTGTTTTTATGTCCTGGCTATTGTAAACTGCTGCAATGTACATTGGGGTGCATGTGTCTTTTTGAATTGCAGTTTTCTCTGGGTATATGCCCAGTAGTGGGACTGCTGGGTCAAACGGTAGTTCTATTTTTAGTTTTTTGACACACCTCCATACTGTTCTCCATAGTGGCTGTATCAATTTACATTCCCACCAACAGTGCAAGAGGGTCCCCTTTTCTCCACACCCTCTCCAGCATTTATTGTTTGTAGATTTTTGTTTGTTTTTTTGCGGTACGCGGGCCCCTCACTGTTGTGGCCTCTCCCGTTGCGGAGCACAGGCTCCGGACATGCAGGCTCAGTGGCCATGGCTCACGGGCCCAGCCACTCCGTGGCATGTGGGATCTTCCCAGACTGGGGCACGAACCCGTGTCCCCTGCATCAGCAGGCGGACTCTCAACCACTGCGCCACCAGGGAAGCCCTCTTTGTAGATTTTTTGATGATGGCCATTCTGATCGGTGTGAGGTGGTATCTCATTGTAGTTTTGATTTGCATTTCTCAAATAATTAGTGATGTTGAGCATTTTTTCATGTGTTTGTTGGCCATCTGTATGTCTTCTTTGGAGAAATGTCTATTAGGTCTTCCACCCATTTTTTGATACTATACCTCTTTTATTCCTAGTATTGGTAATTTGTGTTTTCACTCTCTCTTGCTTTTTTTTTCTTAATCAGCATGGCTAAGGATTTATCAATATTAACAATCTTTTTATAAAACCAGATTTTACTTTGTTAACAATTTTTCTATATCACTGATTTCTGCTCTTATTTTCATTATTTTCCTCTACTTATTTTGGGTAAATTTATGCTTTCTCTTCTAGAATCTTAAGGTGGAAACTTAGCTGATTGATTTTAAACATTTCCTCCTTTTTAATATAATTTAAACCTATAAATTTACCTCTAAGTACTGTTTTAGCTTCATTCCACAAATTCTGTCAATGTTTTCTTTTTATTATCATTTAGTTTGAAATAATTTCTAATTTCTCTTGTGATGTCTTCTTTGACTTATGGATTATTTAAAAATGTGTTGAATTTTCAAGTATTTAGGTATTTTTTACATATCTTATTATTGTTCATTTCTAATTTAGTTCCATCATCACCAGAAAACATACATTGTAACATTTTAATCTTTTGAAATTGACTGAGAATTATTTAATGAGATGGCATATGGTTTATCTTCGTAACTATTCCATCTGTACCTGGAAAGAATGTATATCCTGAGGTTGTTGGATGTATGCTCTATAAATGTTAATCAGGTCAAGGTGGTTGAGAGTGTTGATCAAATCTTGCATATTCTTGCTGACTTTTTTGTCTAGTTATTCTATGAAATATTAAGAGAAAGCTTTTTAAAACTTCAACCATGTTTGTAGTTCTATCTATTTCTCCCTTTAGTGTATCAGTTTTTGCTTCATGTATTGTTAAGCTTGTTTGCTAGGTTCATCTACATTTATGATCTCTTGTCATTAATTTTTAAATTATTTATAATATCTTTATCTCTGGTAATCTTTTTTCTTAAAGTCTACCTTGTATGACATTAATAGAGCCACACCAATTTTCTTACACTTATTGCTTGCATAGCATATCTTTTTTTATCCTTTTACTTAAAAATTACCTGTGCCTTTATATTTAAAGTGTGTCTCTTGTAGACAACATAAAATTTAGCATAACTATTTTTTTTAGAGAAGTTTTAGGTTCACAGCAAAATTGAGCTGAAGTTACAGAGATATCTCACACACTCCCTCCCCCAACACATGCATAGCTTACCTCATTATCAGCATCCCCCCTCAGAGTGGTACATGTGTTACAATTCTTAAAGCTACATTAGTGTTACTTTTTATTCATTCTGTCAATCTGGATTTATTCAACTAACATTTAAAGTAATTACTGCTACAGTTTATTTATATCCACTATTTTGTTATTTATTTTCTCTTTGTTCTACCTCTTTTTTTCTATTTCTGTCCCATCTTCTTGTCTTCTTTCAGATACTATTTTTGTTTTTTTAGTATGCCATTTAAATTTCTCTAAAGGCTTTTTATCTGTTCTACACGCACTCCCTTAAATCATCAGTCTACTTAGATATGTTAATGTTGTATTATTTTACATGAAAGACTATAAGTATTTTGCAAATACTACATATAATTATATTAACCTCTCCCATATTCTGTGATAATCTTTTATATATTTTCTGCTGACTTATTTTTTTTCCACTGACTTATAAACTCTCTAATGCAATTTTAGAATTTTGCATCAAAATCAGTTATTTTTTAAAGAAAATAATCTTTGTATTTATGCACTTATTTACCATTTCTAGTGTTCTTCATTTCTTCCTCTAGATCTGGAATTTCATCTGGTGTCATTTCCCTTCATCTTGAAGAACTTCTTTTATAGCATTTCTTATTGTATTGCTTTGTTGGCATCAAATTCTCTCAGCTTTCATTTATCTGAAAATATGGTTATTTCACTGTCGTTTATAGAAGATATTTTTGTCGGATACAGAACTATATGTGGACTTGTTTTCCTTTAAAGGAAACTTGAAAAGTTTCAAGTCCTATGAAGGACTTTAAAGATATTTACACATTTTCTTCAGTATCAGTTTTTAATGCTACTAGAAAAGTTATTACAAACAGTGGCTTAAAACAACACACATTTATTTCACAGTTCCTTAGGTCAGAAGTTCAAGTACAGCACGGATTAGCGGTTCCTCTGCTTACCGACTCACAAGACTGAAAGCAAGGCATTGACACAGCTTCACTCCCTCTGGAGGCTTTTGGGGAGAATCTGTTTCCTTGTTCATTCAGATCATTGGCACTATTCAATTCCCTGTAGTTGTAGGACCAGGGTCCTTTTTTTTCCTTGCTGGCTGTCAGTTGAGGGCAGTTCTCAGCTCCTAGAAGTCTCTGCATTCCTTGGTTGGTAGCCCCCTTACTCCCCCTTCAAAGCCAGCAACAGTGGGGTTTTAAGTCCTCCCACACATCATCTCCTTTGCCTCTTCTCCTTTATTCCTCTGACTCCACCTGGAAAACCTCTGATTTTAAGGGTTCATGTAATTAGATTGGGCTCACCTGGATAATCCAGGCTATTCTCTCCTTCTCAAGGCCCACACCCTAAATCAATGTCCGCAAAGTCCCATTTGCCATGTAAGGTAACATATTCAAAGGTTCTGGTGATCAGCATATGAGTATCACGGGGTAAGGTTTCTTATTCTGCCAACCACAGCTTCCACTCTGGTGGAAACTGAGCTTTCAATAGTTGTTCTCAATATAGAGGGTAGATCTCAACAAATACACTTCTCTTTTTTTTAAGGGTCAAATCCTCTCCAGCTTCTGCCAGCCTTTTCTCTCTTTCCACTGTGTTCAAAATTGGATTTTTAAAAAATATTTGTTGAGATTTATATGGTTAGCTTTGGGAGACTCAACTACTACCAGAACTGGAAATTCCTTCTTCCCTTGCCTTGGTTTTAAAGTGAGAGAAATACTAAATTGCTATAATTCATAGTAGTGAAATTAATGATAATAGGGTGATTAACATTATTTTATATTTAAAGAAATCCACTCCAAAGATCAGTAGATGGACTATTTACACTGTCGTATAATTAGAATATGAAATTGAAAGAAAATTATCTATGATTAAGAATAGAATAAGCTTAAATCCCAGCCCTATCATTATTAACTGTGACCAAAGGCACAAAACTTATATTCCTTGATCCTGTTCCTTTATCTGTAAAGTGTTGATAATAAAGCTATGGATATATGCATTAAATAAGATTATACTCAGTAAAAGCACTCAGCATAGAGCGTGGCATATAATATCCTTTAAATAAGAGTTGGCTGAATCTGAATCACTCTTAAAATTATGGGCTAAAAGCAGAATTTTTAAAAACAATTTTCAACTACAGGGAACATGGCCTCTAAAGAATCTCTGGAGAATCAGAACCTCTAGATCACTTTTTCAAATCACGTATGCCCCTTGGAGGTCTGACACAACACTGCAGGGAGAGACACAACCCTCTCCACTGGTCAGGAACCAGTGGTTCAGATCAATTTAGGAATGTGTAGCAGGCAGCTAAAAGTGTTCTTAAAGCAGTTATTCCTCTAAATAAATGTTTCTCAAACTTCAGTGTGTATGAAGATCACCTGAAGGGTTTACTGAGCCAGAGATGGCTGGGAATAGTTCTGAGTTTCTGATTCAGTAAGTGTGCTGTGGGGCCCAAGGATGTGCATTTCTAACGTGTCCCCAAGTGGTCCTGATGTTGCTGATCCACGTAAGGACCACACTTTGAGAACTATTGCTCTAGAAATTATTTGAGAATGAGAAAAGAAAGCAGGTGTGTCTATTCATAAAGCACATTTGGGGGCCACTGTCTAAAAGCACTGCTGGGTATGGATGAACTATCACCTAGTCTAGAGGCAGTGATGTTGAAGAACATGAAGTGAACTCACCAGTGCAAATGAGCATAACATCAAAATTGACATTGGCCTTGACATATCACTGACTACATGCTTTGCGTTGTGAGATGTGCTTTACATCGATCATCTCATCTAAACCCCACAACAACTCCACGAGGTGCCCATTCTACACAGAAGGAAACAGAGGCTCAAAGAGACTAAATTACATGTCCAATGCCCAGGGCTTGCGAACGGCAGAGCTGGGTCTGCCCTCTGCTCTACTGCAGGAGGCAACACAGAAAACAAAAAGAGTTCTACTCACTCCTTCCAAAGCCCAAAGCCAACTGCATCTTGTTCTCCAGGCACTGGGATTCAGAGAAAATTCAGACCTGCTGTCTGTCCTCAAGAAAATTCACCTCCTCACAGGAGCAACTAATTAAGTCCACAATGATTGCAAATGTTGTGTGCACTGTTCGGATGAAATGGCTGATTCTGAGGAGGTGGAAGAGTGCTTCACCCTGCCTGGGGGTGGAGGTGTAAGGGATTCTTCCTCCCTGAGGAGGGATCAGTCTGGGTGCTGAAGTAATTAGTCTGGGAAAGCAGGGGGCTAAAGGCCTTCTAACAGGCTTTCAGCCAAACCCTGGCTACACATGAGAAATACCTGGGGAGGCTTTTAAGAAATACAGTTGTCTGCGCTTACCTTGACCAGCTGAATCCGAATCTCTGGGAATATGACCTAGAGATCAGTATTTTTTTTTTTTTTTTTTTGCGGTACGCAGGCCTCTCACTGTTGTGGCCTCTCCCGTTGCGGAGCACAGGCTCCGGACGCGCAGGCTCAGCGGCCATGGCTCACGGGCCCAGCCGCTCCACGGCATGTGGGATCTTCCTGGACCGGGGCACGAAGCCGCGTCCCCTGCATCGGCAGGAGGACTCTCAACCACTGCGCCACCAGGGAAGCCTGAGATCAGTATTTTTAAAAACCTCTCCAAGTGATTCTCCTATGCATTTAAGGTTGAGAACCACTGCCCTAAATGATTATTAAAATAGGTTATCAGATATAATAATCACATAATTCACCTGGGGGCTGTTAACAGTATTTTCGAGATTTCCCTGATGGCTGAAAGCACCTGGGCGCTTTGGAGAACGAAAAATCAACATCTGAGGGCCCCTCCCCTGCAAATTCTGTTCCAGTAGGTCAGGTAAATTTGGGATACAAGATAAATGGTTCTCAAGGTGTTGTCCAGGTTGCATTAGCATTGCCTAAGAACGTGTTTAAAATGCAAATTCTTGGGCTCTACCCCAGACCCACTGAATCAGAAATTCTGGAGTGCAGCCCAGCAATCTGTGTTTTAAAAGTCCCTTGTGATTTTGATGCACACCCCAAATTTGAGAACCACTGGTTAACGAGCTGTGTCAGGTCAAAGTCAAGTGATGATGTCTGCTGCTACAGATTCTACTTCTAATCCAGGCCTTTGGTCAAAGGCAGTGTGAGTGAATCGGTGTCCCTTATTACGACTCCAAAGAACAGAAGTGCATGCTTCGGTGGGTAATGGCCAGAAGCAGCATATCGCTCATATAAATATCTTTAAAAACACCCTTTCTACTATAGGCTAAGCTATTAGTGTCACCACCATTAGGGAAAAAAAGAAAAAGAGCAATCATGTTTGCAGAAAGTTGTATGCGAGCACTTTCAAGGAACTTTAACACAGTGGGAGAGGCTGTGGCTGGGGATAGTGGGTAGACAACTGTCAACAGATTTGATTCGTGTTTTCAAACTGAGGATGAAAACTGGGTTCCCAGAATACACATTTCCAGGCTTCGCAGAGAAGCCTTGTGTTGCTCCAGGAACGTTTAAAGTGCCCAGTGGGAACATCTTGGCATAGCATTTGCTGTGATTCATCTGGCCACCTCAGGTGAAGCCGTGTACACGCTCCAAGCCACTGGCAGGCAACAGGAATTCGGGTTCGCCCAAGGCCAGTGTGCAAGGCCACCACTTTGCAGCCATTTCCTGTGACTCCTGCCCTCACTTCAATTTTTCTTCCCTTTAAATCCTCTTACCCGCGATGGTGTGGCATTTTAATTTCCACCCAACAGAGGCTATGAAATCAGCTCAAGGACTTTTGCTCCAACAAATGCCAAGATGAACACTTTTAGACACACCATGCGGTTTTAATTTCCTCCACAGAAAGTCATCATCCATCCTGCTCTCCAGAGGCCAAACTGGTCAGTACCCCTTGGAACCACAAAGTTCAGACTCCTTAGTTTGTCCTTCGAGACCCTTCACATGGGAGCTAACCCGTATCACCAGCCTCATCTTCATCACTTCCTCTTATTGACACTAAATGATTGGCCATTACCTGAACACTTCATGTCCTCTCATGCTACTAGGATGTGAGTTTCATGGGAGCTGGGACTTGGTTTTAATTGCTGTTTTGAATCAGTGCATTCAATAAATATGTAATTCCCTGTGCCCTTCCCTGTTCTATTCTGTCCCTGGAATGTACTCTGCTCACTCCCCTACTTGGCAAATGCCTTCTTGGCCATTAGGTCGCATTCCCAGCCCCCCTGTAGGCAGAGGGCGCTTTTTTTTTTTTTTTTTTTTTCTGTACGCGGGCCTTTCACTGCTGTGGCCTCTCCCGTTGTGGAGCACAGGCTCCAGACGCGCAGGCTCAGCGGCCATGGCTCACAGGCCCAGCCACTCCGCGGCACGAACCCGCGGCCCCTGCATCAGCAGGCAGACTCCCAACCACTGCGCCACCAGGGAAGCCCCCCAGAGGGCGCTCTTTATTGCAGCTGTGTTATAAGTATTCGCATTTCAACCTCCCCCCCTAGATTGTGAGGACCTGAGGGCAGGCACCAACTCTTTGTTAATAGGGAACTTTTGGTGAATGATTCCAGAGTGTGATTTCAATAGGATTCTATGGTCTGTGGGCTTTCCGGACCAATTCTTAACTGGCGATGATGTTTATCAGTTCAGATCTGGGGCAACACTGAAGGTACAGATCCGCACTGAACAAGCAAGGAGGAGAGCTGGGTTGGGTCTGAAGTAAGGGGAAGACCAGGAGCTACCACTGTGAAATCTTCTACTATTTCCAGGCACAGTGATAGCTACCATACTTGTTACCTCGTGTCGTTTGATACTCTGGCTCAATAAACACACCAACAGGATAGTTGATTCCACTGGCTCTGGAAGAAGAGAATAATAAAACCATACCATTCTGAAGGTTTATGCTTCTTAAGTGTATATTTCCTTATGTACAAAAGAAACATTTTCCTGAATCTTTCTTATAAAAGTAATTTACAGGGCTTCCCTGGTGGCGCAGTTGGTTGAGAGTCCGCCTGCCGATGCAGGAGACACGGGTTCGGGCCCCGGTCCGGTAGGATCCCACGTGCCGCGGAGTGGCTGGGCCCGTGAGCCATGGCCGCTGAGCCTGCGCGTCCGGAGCCTGTGCTCCGCAACGGGAGAGGCCACAGCAGTGAGAGGCCCGCGTACCGCAAAAAAAAAAAAAAAAAGTAATTTACAGTAAAACTTCACTAATTAAGACTCATGAGAAAGCAACTTTGGATTAATGCAAATATGAATTACAGAATAGTCCTAAAATCCGTACAAGTAAAAGAGAGAAGACGTTTTGGAAATCATACTATTCATTAGAAAAAAGATTTATAATTAGCCTACTAAAGAGTCCTCCCAAGAAAAGCTTAGGCCCTTGTGTTACAAAGCTTGCCTACATTAGTAGTACCAAATGTGTTTGGAAATAGTTTATTTTCTCAATGTAGGTAAATAATCTTCTTGTATTTTTTATAATTGTGGGTTTTTTGAGAAAATCCTTTGCTTCACTGATAGTAAAAGATAAATTTGAGCCTGGATCCTTTGGGAAGGATTATTGATTCATATCAATATCAATTGAGGTTTTGCTATCTTAATATCACACAACCACCAACCCTGGACATAGTACAGAGGAAATAAAATAGACATTTTGTTCAGGGGCTCATAAGGCTTTTTTTTTTTTTTAAAGTAGCCTTTACAAAATTCTGCTTCTTGTGGCCCCTCAGGGCTTGCTGGGGGTAGGGGTGGGAATGGGAGAAGTAGGCCAAGTTCCTGACCCCTTCCTTCCCACCTTCACATCAAAGAAGCCCAGGTTCATGTTGCTTCACAGACAAATTGGGTTCCGTGTGAGAACAAGTTTGAACCAAGTATTCCATAAAAGAAAAAAAAAAGTTTGAAAGCCACTGTTACAACAGTGACAGACAAGTAGAGGACATCTAGACAGGAAAATAAAAATACTAAACTGATACTTAAATAGACCCTGAAAGATTTACATCGCCTGCTGGCCAAGGTTAAATGCATTTTATTGGTGTGGAGCAATGTAGCTGTCTAAATGGGTAGACAGCTGTGGGAAGGGAGCTGTCACCTCCCCACGGATCTACCCCAGAAGGCTCCGCAGAGGAAGAAAGACCAAAGGCTGCAGGAGGAAAGGAAGCGAGCTCAGTAGGGGGCGGAAGAGGATGGCTGGATATTCCAAGCCCAAGAGAAACTTGCAAATGGACTCCACGATGATGAAAAAGTGAAATCTTGCTGCTAAATCCATTTATGGTCATAAAAATGTCACCCTTCTTCTCATTAGACAGTATTGTTCTTTATTCTCTTTGGTTTCAAATGTCAGTTACTTCACAGTCTTATTAATGCCTTGCCCCCTGCCCCCCCACAGGAAAACATTTTTGTTTATTTTTATTATTTTTTTATTGAAGTATAGTTGCTGTACAATACTATATGTTACAGATGTAAAATACACTGATTCACAATTTGTAAAGGTTATATTCCCTTTATGGTTATCATAAAATATTGGCTATATTCCCTGTGTTACATACTATATCACTGTAGTTTATTTTATACCTAATAGTTTGTACCTCTTACTCCCCTATCCCTATATTAGTCTTCCTCCCTTCCATCTCCCCACATTTGCTATATCTGTGAGTCTGCTTCTTTTTTGTTATATTCACTAGTTTTTGTTGTATTATTTAGATTCCACATATATCTGATATACAGTATTTGTCTTTTTCTATCTGACTTATTTCACTTAACATAATGCCCTCCAAATCCATCCATGTTGCTGAAAATGGCAAAATTTCATTCTTTTTTTATAGGTTAATAGTATGCCATTGTGTGTGTGTATATATATATATATATATATATATATATACCACATCTTCTTTATCTATTCATCTGTTGATGAACACTTGGGTTGCTTCCTCATCTTGGCTATTGTAAATAATGCTGCTATGAACATTGGGGTGCATGTATCTTTTCAAATTAGTGTTTTTGTTTTATTTGGATACACACCCAGGAGTGAGATTGCTGGGTCATATGGTAGTTCTATTTTTAGTTTTTTGGGAAACCTCCATACTATTTTCCACAGTGGCTGCACCAATTTATATTCCCAGCAACAGTGTACGAGGGTTCCCTTTTCTCCACATCCTTGTTGACATTTGTTATTTGTGTTCTTTTTGATGGTAGCCATTCTGACAGGTGTGAGATGATACCTCATTATGGTTTTGATTTGCATTTCCCTGATGATTAGTGATGCTGAGAATCTTTCTATGTGCCTGTTGGCCATCTGCATTTTCTCTTCGGAAAAATGTCTATTCAGTTCTTCTGCCCTTTTTTTAATCAGGTTGTTTTTTGATATTGAGTTGTATGAGCTGTTTATATATGTTGGATATTAACCCCTTATGGGTCATATGACTTGCAAATATTTTCTCCCATTCAGCAGGGTGTCTTTTCATTTTGTTGATGGTTTCCTCTGCTGTGCAAAAGCTTTTAAGTTTAATTAGGTCTGATTTGCTTATTTTTGCTTTTATTTCCCTTGCTTTGGGGGACAGATCCAAAAAATATTGCTACAATTTATTGTGATTGGTGTCAAGAAGTATTCTGCCTATGTTTTTCCTCTAGGAGCTTTATGGTTTCTAGTCTTCCATTTAGGTCTTTAAGCCATTTTAAGTTTATTTTTGTATATGGTGTTAGAGAATGTTCTGATTTCATTTTATTACTGCCTTTCTTGAGCTCTCTATTCCTCTCCTGACCTTCCTTCTCCTTGTTGTTCCCTTTCTCTTAGGGCTCCCTTGAGCCCTCAGCTGGATATTTCAGCAAATATGGAGAGAAACCTACTCAGGGTGACTCTGCTGACCTTCATGGTAGCTACAGAAGCCCCTGGAAGGTGAAGGCATCAGGGCTGAGCTGAGTGGAATAAACCACACCTGCATGTGCTGCAAAAAAGAACGACCAATGCTCCCCATTCCCTGTGGAGCAGCCCAAGTAGAGGAGGCTGGGGTTGGGGGTACGGGAGGCAAGTGTTAGGGAAAGAAGCCCTGCATCATTCCCTGGTGGAGGCTGCAGAGTCAGAGAAGCTCTGCCTCCTGAAAGGAGTGACAGCTTGGAGACAGATCTCTAAGGTAAGGAATTCCCGGGCAACTGGGCAACTCTCCCAAAAGAAGAAAGAAACATAGTTTCTTTATCTTCAGTTTTTTACTTTGTACACGAACACTCCATGATCTTTTCTTGATTCCTTTACATGTCAAAGCTGTTATTCAGCATCTACTTCATTATTTTCTTTAAGTAAGTGCCTACTGACTCCCTGGACAATGCCAGACACTTCCCATACTCTATCCTTTTTAATTGTTTGAATATATTTGATGAATGGAAAAGACAAAAGCGTGAATTTCTATGAATCCTTCCTTATGTATTAAATCACCCTTGTTAATAACTGAACTTTCTATCATGGGAGTGATATTCAGATAATTTCATGCCCAGGATATCTCATTAACTCAGATCTATTTTCTTAATGTACATTACACACACTCATTCCAAAAGTGGGAACCAAAATACAAAAATCTTTGGTGGGCTGTTAACATTAAAAATTAAATGGCCTTTTTTCAAAGAATACGCTTTCATTATAAACACTGCAAGTATAGGATTTAAAAGATGCCTAAAAATCTAAGCCATCACTAATTATTAGTAAGAAACTTGATACAAGGCATTAAAAGACAATATGAGTAACTGGTTATTAGACTGTTATATATGCAATTAACTCTTATCAGCCTCAACGAAGAAAAGGCTTAAATCATATTAAAATCAACCAGTAGGGCTTCCCTGGTGGCGCAGTGGTTGAGGGTCCGCCTGCCGATGCAGGGGACACGGGTTCGTGCCCCAGCCCGGGAAGATCCCACATGCCGCGGAGCGGCTGGGCCCGTGAGCCATGGCCGTTGAGCCTGCGCATCCGGAGCCTGTGCTCCGCAATGGGAGAGGCCACAACAGTGAGAGGCCCGTGTACCGCAAAAAAAAAAACAAAACAAAAAAAACAAGCAGTAAATTTTATGGCATACCGTCTATTTATCTGTTTAGATAATCTGTTTACACATTTATATGTTTTCTGTTTAGCACGAGAACATTAGGAGTCTGGACCCTCAAATACTTTACAGTTTTATTACAGAGGCAAGACCTAAACATATGGAAAAAAAGGAGAAATAAGTCGCTATTCAGATATCTAAATAGAAACCCATATAATGAAGGGCTAAGTGATATGGCTCTCAAAATTTTTGTGCCCAAACATGATAAAAAAAATATATATAATACATTCATCAGTCACCGTGGCAATGACTCAAGACAACAGGGCCTTGATGGGGTGGGATGGAGAGTATTATCTTGGAAAAGCATCAATGACTCATTTGTGTGGTGTTATAACAGTCCCCACCAGCAGGGTGAGCGCTCTCTGCCTTTGCCCAAACCCTGTCCTCCCCATGGTGAGCTCCTGGAATGGCTCAAGGACAACAGGAACTCAGAAAAGGTAGAGGTCACATAATATCAGAACTTATGACAAGCTTTAATGGAATAGAACTTCCACTGAACTTTTAAAGATGGTACAGCCTCAACTCTTTGGAAATGAATACAATGCTTCATACTTTTCCTTTGGAATATAATCTGAGGCCTCTACGATCGTGTGTCTGAAGTTTAGAGGATTTACCAATAGCATAGAACAAGTCTTTTCCCACATATGTGGAATATGAAACAGCTAAACTTAAATAATTTTTATATTTATCAAAATAATGCACGCACACCATTTAAAAAGACAAAAAAGGCTCAAAGATTTGTAACCAAACTAGCAAACAATAGCGCAGTTTCCCTTCATCCTCCAATCCCCCTAAATAAGGCAGTTTATCTTAGTAATCTCTTCTGCTATTTGCTCTGTTTTTCTAAATTATAAGTATGTTTTGCAGTTTTGCAATATCTTGATTCATCAAATCAAACTAATATATATTTGCTTCTGATCATGTTAGTTGAGGGTTTTAGTTTTTTACACTTCTCATTACTTCTAATAAACTAAATTTCATCAATTCTAAGTTGAACTGTTTTCATACATTTTAATATCTCTGAAATTGATAGGCACTTTGTAATGAATGTGTCATACATTCTTTTTTCTTCCTTACAGGTACCTATGATTAACGGTTCATCTTACAACTAAAGGTAACTCGGATTGATAAAATAATTTTGTATTATATCCATATACCATACTTCATTATTATGACTACAAAATGAGTGTGTACTGTGGAGCTAGGTAGTGACTTGATTACATTTTTTCTTCTATAATTTTTCACCTACACTGAAATAATTGTCCAATTGTTTTTAACCTGTACCTAATTTATCCTGAACATCTATAAAATGCCTATCAATATAATTTCCTACATGGCCCCAAACTATCAAGTAATCCTTAGTTTAATATTTTTGTAAGTTTCCCTCTGGAACCCTGTACACCTTACTGTCATCTGGGCTGGGCGCTCTAGGTTTGGATTCAGCTGTCATCCTGGGACTTTTCTCGCTTTCATCTTAAAAGTTTCCTTTGCCTTTCTCCTGTATTGAGTCATCTGCTCACAGGATCTCATGTCTTGTTTTGTGGTCCACACCCACTAATAGCTCCCTTAGAAATCATTTTCACTTAGACCTTTGAAAGCATTGTTCCACTGTTTTCTAGTTTCTAATACTGCTGATGAGAAGACGGATATAATTCTGATTCCTAGTTCTCTGGAATATTGTAAGATTGCCCCAATTTTCCTGAGATTTTGAAATTTCACCAGTTAGTATGCTTTGGTGTGGATCTTCTTATTTTTTTCACTTTACAGGCTCTAGATTTGTGTTACTCTCTGGCTCTTATCGGCCTGACCCTTCATCCCTAGTTCTGCAGCTTCCAGTCAGTCGCCTGTGACCCTTGAAGATTCTCACACCACGCTCTGCTTCATCACTCAGGTTTGTCAGCCTCAGCTTTCAGCCAAGTTTGATGCAAGTTAAGAATTGCATGTTTGAAAACAGTGAGTGTGTACCCCGGTCCCATGATTGTCTTCCCCAGAGACAACACGACAGGACTCAGAACTAAGCCAGGGTCTTCAGTTCTGTCTCTGAGATTCGTGTTCTCATCTGTGGCAGTCAGAACTCCTAAGTTCAATTCTAAGCAACAGCAGAGACTATTAAAACCTTTATCTACTCAGCAACGTTAACTGTCATTTCCACTGATGATAGTAGTAGTTGTTTTATGGCATTTGTTGAAAACCTAACTAACTTGAGACATACCAGATGATTTTTACCAAGTCCTTTTGTCAACCAATGCAGAAGATACAGACTGACACACTGAGGAGGAAGAAGCGCAAATGTATACAGTAAAAACTACACGAAGAGGTAGAATAGTGTGGTGCCTCAGAGGCCAGGCAGTGTCTTCAGATTTCCTCGGTTTGAGCTCTGTTTCTCACGTTTACTAGCTGCAGGATGTTATGAAATTCACCTAACTCCTTTCAGCCTCAGCTTCCTCACCTGCCAAATGGTGGTAATAACAGTGCTTATATCATGCAGTTATTGTAAGGACTAAATGAGGTAAGTATACATGTTGCCTAGCAGAAATGGCAGCTAGTATACTACTGTCCTCGGCTGGCGCTAATTCTGTGACTGAGCTAAGCGCTTACCCCAAGTCTTGTTTTAGAACAAATGGTTAAATGATATTAAAGTACTGCTCAGTGCCTGCACACGAGGTACTTAAGAAAAGCTAGTTAGCTACACACACACATGCTACTCTTTATCAAATACTTTGAGCTGACCTACCCAGGCCAGAGACAGTACCTCTGAGCCAAAATTCAGTGCCTTGTGCCCCATGGTTACTGCTACCGGATTCAGAGTAGCTCCACCCACCTTTTATTTTGGACATGAGCCCTTCTGTCACCTGATTTTTTTTCCTGGCATCCCTTTCAATTAAAAAAGAAGAATCTGTCCTCTCGATGACTCATGGGCTGTATTTCTTTATTTTTCCACTGCACCAGCCTTTGGCTCTGTTGGTATTTGGTCTCTCCTTTCCTGCACGTAAGTACCTGCTCTTCTCCATGCCCTTACTTTAATTCTAGCCTCCCTAGAGTTTCCTTTTCATTCTAATCACTGCCTTCATCCCACTTGTTTAAGCCACTTTCTTCCCTCCCATGGGAACACATCCCAGCACCAAGAACCTGCGCCTGGTTGTAGCAGACTCCAGTTGAGAAATGATGGGTTAGCTGAATGTAGACTAATTCAAACCTGCAGGTCTCTTTTTATGATGCTACTTTATCATCCCACGTGAAAGAAAAAGGTAAAAGAGGAAGTGGAACTGAATGATAAATGCAGCCAATAAAACAATAGCATCAAGTCCCCTGCTCCAGAAGGACACCAAATGACCCCCAAAAGACTTTTCTGAGGTTCAAAGAGTTCCCATTTCTGAAATACTAGGTACAATATTTTTTAACAGAGTAAATAGAGCCCAAGAGATAGTAAGTCTTTTAAACACTTCTCTCCCTTCCCCTTCAGTTAAGAGGAACCAACTTAATATATTTTTCTTCCAATTGAGCCCAGGGGACCCCATTCACTACTGTGGGGCTATAAAAGGTATTTGGGAGTCTAACCAACAGCAGAAGACAGATGGCAGGCTCTGCGGCAATCACAGGTTCATCTGAGGGGTGCTTATTAAGCCCGTTCCCTCTTCCAGAGTCTCCTGACACACATCCCTTTTGAATTTGACCCCTTTCATTTTCGTGTGGCAACTTGCAGCTCATGATGCCTTGGGGCGAGTTATAATAAGTTCATGTCCGAGATTACACATCTGATATTTATAAAAACACAAATACTCCAGACCTTTCTCCAGGCAGGAAATGACAAATCTTTGGTAAGCTATTTTCAGGACTTAAAAAAAGAGGAAGAAGAAAGAAGCTGGTGATGAACTAACCATTGAGAGTACAACGATGTTGCCTTACTGCATATTGAAACCAGTCCCTTCTAACAAAAATGCCAAAAGCCATTATCTGTACAATTTAATACTGTGCAGTAAGTCCTTGGCAATCCCCAGTAATCTGCAGCATTACATAGTACTGCCCCGGACGGGACATGAGCTAATACGGAATGACTTAATTAGACTTGGGGATGCCGGCATATCGTGACTCTGTAAGTCCAACTTCGTTATTTCTCAATGACTTCCAGTTGGAAAATATGATCTTAGGTGATAACATTTCCTTAACTTTTATGTATCTCCTTTTATTACATCAGAGGATCGTGGTGGTGCTGGAGGTGGTGGCCAGTGGCAGTTCTCGTATGTTTTCTTTTAAAAAGTACTCAACTTTAGCGTTTGCCAGAAAGCATTATTTAAACCTCGGAGATACAAAGTCCCCCAAAGCAATGCTGCACTTTTAGTGTTAAAAGCACAGATTTTTAATCACATTTACCTCTAGTATGAATGGGAGAAACAAAGACAGAGCTTCACTGTGATATCTTGGTATGTGATCACCTTTTGTAAAATGCTCAGTCTTGCCTCTGTGAAGCCAAGCTATTCAGAACCAGCTATTTCAGCAAAAGGTTTTAAGTTGATAAAATACATGACTAAGAACCATAATTCCTTGTGCTATTACTTTAAAAAAAATTTAATTCTTTTTTCTATTTTTATTTTGAAGATTTCAAACATATAGAAAATTTGAAAGAATTATGTATCATTACATTAAGATTTTTCCATATGCACTTTATTTAAATGTATATGCATCCATGTATTGATATGTATCAAACATGTAAATACGTATTAAACACCATCATCACATCTAACGCAAATGACAATAATTCCCTAATTTCATCTACTATCTAACTCCTAATAAATTTTTCTTAATTGTTATCCAAATATTTGTTGGTTTGTTTTTACATAGCTTGTTTATTTGAACCAGAATCCAATCAAAGTTCACATTTGCTTTTGGTTGTTATGTTCCTATAGTTTCTTTTAATTTAGAACAGTCCTCACAGATGTTTTGTTAATTTGTTTGGTTTTTAAAGATCTTGACTTTCTCAAGACAGTGACATTAGTGACATTGAGTACAATCATTTAATTAAGGTATAATGGACTGATCTCCCCATGGTAAGTACATTTCCCCTTTTTGTTATTACATTTAAAAATCTGTATCTATTTTGATTATTAATTATTAAATTATTTAAATTATTAATATATTGTGTATAAATCATTACCAAGGGCTTCCCTGGTGGCGCAGTGGTTGAGAGTCCACCTGCCGATGCAGGGGACACGGGTTCGTGCCCCAGTCCGGGAAGATCCCACGTGCCACCGAGCGGCTGGGCCCGTGAGCCATGGCCGCTGAGCCTTTGCGTCCGGAGCCTGTGCTCCGCAACAGGAGAGGCCACAACAGTGAGAGGCCCGCTTACCGCAAAAAAAAAAAAAAAAATCATTACCAATTTATCTTGCTTGAGAATTTTTTACCTCACATCCATGGATAAGCTTGGAGGCTGTACATGAAATCTTTAAAATTGCTTGCAAAGTGTTATGTATATACCTATGCCTAGGGAATATGAAATTCATGCAATTTTCAAAGGGGATAAAGACACAAAAGTGACTAAGAACAATGGTTGCAGGTCAGTGTCTTCATTCTTGAATTATGTTGTAATGTCACCCATTTTGCCGTCTCCTTACTCTGGCAAGTTGGTGCTCCCTACACTGACTGGAACCTCTCAATAAAGCTAATGATTTACTGACATGTGGACTCACTGTCACAATTAATGAACTCATCACTTTGGGACCATAAAGCTGTACGACCCATTCCTATTATGACCATGATATATACTAAAACATATAGGTTGATACTTTACAAAGACATTTTAAAAGCTTTATTGAAACAGCAACATGGCATGCAGGTGTAGCAAGGGGAAATAGGAGGAGGGAGTCCATGAGAGGAGGGGAGACGGGAGAGGGAGAGGCAGCCAAATACTGTGATCTAAGCTGATCTCAGTAGTGATAAAAGGAAGGGAGATGTAGAGAAGGCAGAAGAAGGAAGGGGAAAAGGGGAGGAGGGAAGAGAAGGGCACAGAAATCGATCAAATACAAGCAAGTGAGAAGCAGCGTGGCAGGCCTTCTCCTCTTACAACCCATGTGGATTCCCATAAAACACTTGCTTGGTCACCCTCCTCTTATCATTAGTCTTCCATTGGGTCTTATTTATTATCATGTGACTTTACTGTGCAAAGTTCTGCTCTTGGGGTGTGGGAGAAGGGGGTGCAGGGCTCAGTTCAGATCCCCCTCTGGATCCCACTGAATGTTTCTGGGCCGGTTCACTGGAAAGACCTCAAACATTCCCACAGGCTTCTCCCTTCCCAGTAAGTCCAAGATGGGCCCAGCCTTCCAGTAGGTACCACCAGGAGAGCCACCACCAGACTATGCGTCTCCTGTATGCAAATGTGGAGAAAGGCGACCTATCAGGGCAGATGAATTGGACGAAGGAACCCACTCTGGACAGACAGTCCCACTGGTTCTCAGTTTGGCCACCAGAGCCTGGCAGGATCTTGGCTCTCCTCACCCTGGTGGCTGGGCACCATTACACCATTACTGTTACTTTAGCCTACCAAGCAAAAGACCCCAATAAGTAGATTCAGGGAAAACAATTCAGGGAAGAACTTCTCTTTCCTCTGTTTCCAACATTAGAGGAAACCTGAAGAATCCAGGCTTATAAACATACTCCTGCTAAGTATCCCACTCCACTCATAAAGTGGAGTCTTTTTGACTTTAAGAAAAAACACTGGGATTCAGATGATTTGGGGCGTGAAATTTCAGGTTGGCCATTACAGGTATTTCATTTATATTGGTTCATTTATCCCCAATAATGCCTCTGTGTTTTATAATGAAAACCTCAGCACAGGAACTCTTTCTGTTTGCCCATGCAGCTGGGTAACAACTTAGATCCATGGTTCTGAGTCTGGGAACTGATTTTTCCTATTAGCTTTAGGAAATATTTTCCCCGTTATTTCAAGTTTAGCACAGTTTGATGTGGCTATTACAGTATATCAGCCCCTCCTCCACTCTACCCCCAACCCATTTTTGGCCGATTAGAAGCACCGTATTCCTTATTTAGTACCTGCAAATCTTTCCGTTGTAGGGTCTATATATGTAACTCTTGCAGTGTCTAGGACTAAGACCCACTCTTTGGGCAGGAGGTAATGCATCCTGACAGTAACTAGTTAAGCAGAAATTATTTTCCTTCCTGTATGGGGCCAGGGCCCGTATTACAATCCTGCAGAGGGGAAAAATGACCAAAGACCACATGAGGTTCTCAGAATCTGATTTTCCCCACGATTCTTCATATGCTCACTCTGGCACAGCCTGAGACAAACCGTGAGGACAGCAGAGTTCATCTTCTTAGCCACCGAGCTCTTTATGTGTGACTTTCATTATTTTCCTCTGAGCCAGGAACCTGGGGTCCCCTTGTTAACAGGAGCCCCATTGCACTGGGCTGGCCCAGGCAACTTCCTTTTTAAGATCGTGGCTGCCTGTCTAATCAGTTAACGTGGTTTTACAAGTTAACTAGTCTCTAGTTAAATACATCTGCCCCCACTGTGGTAGATACTACAGGTTTTCTAGACTAGGAGACTGTAAACTACAGCCTGTGGACCAAGTCCAGCTTACAGCTTGTTTTTTGTTTTTTAATAAAGTTTTGTTGGGACACCTGTTTATTTACAAACTGTGGCTGCTTATATACCACAGTGTGATGAGCAGGATGGGTAGTTGTGTCAGAGACTGTATCACATGGCCTATAAAGCCTGAAATATCTACTTTCTTGCCTTTTACAGAAAAAATTTGCCAACCAACCCTGATCAATATAACAGCTATTCCTTTCTTCCTTTTTGACGTACAGAACCCAAGCCATCTGGCATTTTGTTACTTCCAATTGATTCCATCCTCACCGGTATATCCTCCTTATGAATATATCTGGGTACTGCCTGCCATATCCCAACTTAAAGGAGTGATTCCAGTGGTAGAAATTATAGGCAACTTCTAAGGCTGGCGCAATAACATGATAACCTGCTGCCTGCTGGCTATGCACACTTGTGAACCTCTCCACTGTGAGTGTGATCTGGCCCCAGTTTCTGAATGTCATTTGCATTCACATAGACTAAGAATCCATGGGAGAGTTATTTCCTGTTTTCACCTTTCTGCAGAATGATGAAGTGGGAGACATTGACTCTGGGGTCAGAAAGACCTGAATTGTATTCCAGGCTCAGTAACTTTCTGGCTGTGTGACTTTTGGCTAGTTATTAACCTCTCTGGGGCACAGTCCACTCATCCCTAAAGAAAGTGCTCAGTATATAATTGTGCCATGTTTGAGGAAGGATGTGAAAAAGGAAGGTGTCAACTTTTTACAAAGTTTCTGAGAGATAAAAATGAGTTGTTAGGAGGAAATGTCTGGCATTTAGTACTCCCTCAATAAATACTCTTTTTCTTCTTTTCCCAGCTGGTTATATTCTAATCCTGACACCTCCAATTCCTCAGTAACTACGACTGGCCTTGAATCCCGAAGACTGAGAACTTGCCTGCTACCCTGGTTTCCTATTAACTGCTTTGCTTACCATTTGATCGTACTGCTCTGCACCCTATTTATTTCAGGGAATTCCAGCCTCCAAGATGGCAAGCTGGGCCAGACCTCTGCTGATTACCTGCTGTTCACATGCTCTAGCCCTGCCCGGGATATGAACTTCGTCTGAACTTTCTAATTAATGGTTCTTGGGGAGTTATCGGAAGCTTCCTTTAGGGACTGATCATCCAAATCCAGATCTTTCTTGGGATTAATATCCCATTTATCAAATGACTAGTTCCTGACTTGGGTAATGTTCCAGTGCCCACTACTAGCTTGAACCAGCCTGTTCCAAGCCCTGCTTCTGAGTCTCAGTCCTACTGTTCTCTTCCATTTGTTCCAGTTTCCCCGGGCCCACAGCCTACCCCACACAATTCTTATTATTTATGTATATGATTCTTGAAATATGGATGTGAGATCTTGTATGATCAACATTTACTGGCTGTAAAGAGTAAAGGCACATCCTTGTATGAAAGGGCAGAATCTCACCTAAAAGATAAAGTCATTCTTAGTATCTACAGGTATGTGTTTTGGATTATGGAAGAGAATTTAAAGAGATGCCCTTGGAGATGGAAGTGTCTGTGTGTCTGTGTATGTCAGAGGATGGGGGGGGTTGTCTTTTGGCTTTGAGCCTAATAGTGGCAAGAATCCAGTAGACAGCTCCTCAGTTGTGGGTATAAAGACAGGAAACAAAGAGTCCACATAAGGTGCTTATGAGATGGTTCAAGCTCCTTGGGGCTGGAGTAGATATTTCAAGAGAGCGGGTTGGGAAAGCCAGTCCCTAGGATTCATACTCGCTGCTATACCTTCACCTAGAGCAGTGTCTGGCATATTATAGGTGCTTAGTAAATATTTGTTGAGCAAATGAATGAATGATAGCCTAACAGCCTCTAGTTTTTAAGCTGGCTTCTGCTACCTGAGGAACAGATAGCAGAAGGGTCTTGATATGGAAGGGTCTTGACTTTTTCAGGTATAAATATGAAATCAGTTTTCATTTTCCAGTAATTACTCCCAATGGGTATAGAGCTTCATGCCAGTTCTTAGAGTGTAATCTGTTTCATTTTAGAACTTGAGTCTCATATTTAATTCCAAGCTCTGTTCTTCTCCTCTTGCTCACTTCCCCTACAGCCCTGGCTAGATGACTTGGGGTAAAATCTGATCTCTCATCCAATTCACAAATCAACTTTTGACCCCATGCTCTTATTACCCTATGATGGAGTAGGATGAAGGGAAAACACTGCCTGTGGTGACTTCGTTGTTGTCATTTCTGGGTCTAACACTGAATGGCACAGGATCTACGTATGTGGCTGACTTCTGAATCCTAATTCTTTTTGTGGGGTACATGCCTTAGTTTAGGGAGAAGATCCTATTGTGGCCTTTTGCTCCACAGTCCCTTTATGAGAGATCCATCTTAGGCTTGAGCTCTTCCTTACCCTATCTCAAGCCTCTACCATGGCTAGTAGCTTGGACAGGGGGATGGCAGGGGAAAGAGATTCTTACAAGATGGCTCAAGCCCAGCCATCTTCTTTGGTGTCCATATGATGTATGGTGAACTCAGCCTCAACACATCAAACTGTGTGAATGCAGGACTCCTCTTGGCTGTCATTTACCACAGTTTTGCCATCTTGCTCTTGCTACTTTCTCCACCCTGCCGCAGCACCAGGCAAACCCAGTTCTCTGGCAGAGCAACTTTCGAGAAAGAGATCAACTCTACTCCCTGACACAACAGGCAAATCAAGCAGTGATTCTATTTAAATGTATGACTTAATGAGATCTAACAACCACAGGGCTCGTCATGTAACTAGTGATGCCACCATTTTCCTTTATACTTAAAGTCATGTTCATTATAGAAAATAAAATGAAATATAGGGCTTCCCTGGTGGCACAGTGGTTAAGAATTCGTCTGCCATTGCAGGTTACACAAGTTCGAGCCCTGGTCTGGGAAGATCCCACATGCCGCGGAGCAACTAAGCCTGTGCGTCACAACTACTGAGCCTGCGCTCTAGAGCCTGAGAGCCACAACTACTGAGCTTGCGTGCTACAACTACTGAAGCCCACGCGCCTAGAGCCCATGCTCTACAACAAGAGAAGCCACTGCAATGAGAAGCCCGCGCACCGCAACGAAGAGTAGCCCCTGCTCGCTGCAACTAGAGAAAGCCCGCGAGCAGCAACGAAGACCCCACGCAGCCAAAAATAAATTAAAAAAAAAAAAAAGAAATATAGGTAAAGAACAACAGCAAAAATCACCTATAAACTCAGTATCTAGAATAACCTTTGATATATGGACTTCCAGATTGTTTTTACAATGTATCTATATGAAATTTAAAAAGTAGGAGAATGGTGGAACTATATTGCTTTGTGCCCTGCTTTGCTCATATAGTAATAAAAACACATCTACTACTCTATACCATTACTTATGCTGGCAACATGGCATTTCATTTTATAGATACACCAAAAACCTTATTGTAGGACATCTGGGTTCTGTCCAACTTTCCACTGTTACAAATATTGCTTTAGTAAGTATATCTGTACTTGTAATTTTGGTCCCATTTCTAATTATTCTTTAGGATAATTCTTGGAAATATAATAGCTAGGTCAAAGGATATTTACAATTTAAAGTTTGATCAAAGGGTTTCCATCTTTGTAAGGCTATAGCCAAAACACCCTTCAGAAAGTGTGTCAAAATTTTGTACAGCAGTTCCTCTTACCTACATTCTCATCCAAGAGTAGGTATTTTTTTTTTCTTTTTTGTCTAGTGAGTATCTAAGAATATCAAGGAAAGGATAAGCTTATTTTACTTTGCTTTATAAAGTAGGCGTAAGTCCAGCCTCTGGGAATGGTCAGTGCAATGAACCTGGGCAATTTCTCTCGGGGGAATACAAGTGTAAAACTGGATAAGATTATTCAATACAGCCATTTTAGGGAGTGGAAATAGACAAAAATTGGCAACACTTTGAAAAGTGTTTATTCATGAAAAACGGCTACTGTATTTGATTAAAAACTGTGAATTTATAGCCTGCTTGCTTGTGAGTGTTTCCATCCCCTTCAAGCTTGGGTGGCAAAAATTTACAGCTTTACCAGTTGAAGATGATAGACTTGAGTTGGAGCAGGGGACAGAGTAGCTAGAAATTTAAGGGAGAAGGGATTTTAGAAGTGAAAGAACTATAGAAGTGTTGTGATAATAAATTCTCCGTACACCCCTGTATGACGGCTAACCCATACATGCCTGACAAAAAAACACATACGAATATGCTGTGTCATTATGTCCTTGACCCCCACACAGCTTAACAGCAACAAGGGAAACTTTACTGGCTTGACTATCTTAATATAGCCTATGCCCAATTATTGGTCAGTTAGCCACTAAATGACATAAGTGCAAGGAAGATGCTTAGGAAGTCATACTAAAAACAAGAAGCAGGAAAGAAAGAAACTGAGCAGAGATACCAGCAGCTGCATATCATGAAGGTGACAGATTTCATTCAGACATATTTCAGTACAGGAAATTTAATTACCTACAAAGCAAAACAAAACGACTAGCTCCCTCCGAATACAAAATGAAATTCAGAACTGATAAAGCATATTACCTACAATGTCCACATTTCAACCAAAAATAACTAGATATTCAAAGGAAACATAAAGAATGATTCATAGTCATTGAATAATATACTCAATAGAAACTGACTTCAAGCTGGCCCATATGTTGAATTTAGCAAAAACTTTAAAGCAGCTATTATAAATATGTTTAAAAACTTAAAGAAAATTATGCCCAAATAATTAAAGAAAACATATACTATTACTAAGTAAACACAGAGAATGCCAACAAAAAAATAGAAACTATAGAAATAATCTAAAAGAAACCATAAACATGAACCTAAATCAGCTTGACAGATTTGAGAAGAAATAAGAATCAGTAAACTTCAAGACAGAGCAATAGAAAGTATTCAAGTTGAAGAATGCAGAGAAAAAATATTAAAGAAAATGAACATGGAACTGAGGTATTTCAACATGTATGTCATTGGAATCTCAAAAAGAGAAGAGATATAAAAGGGGGCAGAAAAATATTTAAAGAAATAATATCTAAAACTTATTAAATTTGTTATATTAACTACTGTTAACTAAATTAACTAATTAAATTAACCTATATTAATTAACTCATTAACTTAATTCATGTTAACTAAGATGCCCAAAAGACCCCCAAGTAGGATAAATTAATGAAAGACACACTTAGTTTGACATCTCAGTTAAAATGCTGAAAGCAAAAATTACAAAAAAACTCTTGAAAGTATCAAGGGCAGAACAACATATCATACACAAGGAATAATGACATGACTAACAGCTTACTCTTTATCAGACACAAGAGGCCACAAGATATTGTATTACATAATTAAAGTGCTTAAGAATAAAACAAGTGTTAACCAGGAATTCTATATCCACTGAATGTATCCTAGAAAGAGGAAGGTGAAATATAGACATTTTGAGATAAGAGAATTTGTCACTAGCAGACCTATGTTACAAGCAATGCTGAAGGGATTTCTCTAAATGGAAGAAAATGACAACAGATTATAACTTAGATTCACAAGTAAGAATGAAGAACCACAGAAATGGGGTGTGTAGGTGTGTACATATGTATATGTATGTGTATATTATTTTCTTCTTTTAATTACTTTAAAAGATATATTGCTGTTTAAGCTAATAATTACAACATTGTACTTTTGGATTTATGACTTATATAGATGTAATTCAAAAAACACAAAAGAAGAGGAAGAGCTATATTGATACACAGTTCCTATATTTTAATGTAAGTCAGTTCATTTCAAGCAGATTGTGATAAGTGAAGGATGTGAATTGTAATCTCTATGAGCAATTGTTAGGACAAATAGACAGAAAGTAAATGAAACTACAGAAGATTTAAAACTTCTGTAAATCACCTGACCTGACTGACATCTATAGAAAGCTCCAGATAATAACAAATAGATATATTTTGTAAGTGCATATAGAAAATTCTATTCATTTTATGACTAGCATAGACCATATGTTAGGTCGTAAAATAAGCCTGAATACATTTCAAAGATCTGGAATTATGTTCTCCAACAACAACAGAATTTAATTAGAAATAAATGACAGAAATAAATCTGGAAACTTTCCACATATTCCCACAATTCAAAGTAACCCACGGGTCAAAGAAGAAATAAGAAAATATATTAAATCGACAGAAAACAAAATATCAAATCAAAATTTGTGGGATTCAGCTAAAGCCATGCCTATGGGGAAATTTATTGCTTTAAATGCTTATATTACAAAATCTCAAGGAATCCAACAAAAACCTACTAGAATGACACAATGAATTTAGCAAGGTCATCATATTTCTAGTCAGTAGCAAAGATCAATCTGATAATAACATTTAAAAATACATTAATAATACCATCAAACAAAACACTTAGAAATTTAATAAATGATATACAAGACCCAAACACTAAAATCTACTAATCATTGATGAGATAAATTAAAGAAGACTTAAACAAATACAAAGATATACTAGGTTCATAGATGGGAAGACAATATTGTTCAGATGGCAATTTTTGCCACACTGTTCTACAGATATAATGCAATCCCAGTATGAATCCAATAGGTTTTTTTGTGTGTGTAGAAACGGACAAGCTGGCTATAAAATTAATATGGAAATTCAGAAGACTAGAATAGCCAAAATGATTACAAAAAAGAAGAACTGAGTCAGGGGACTTACACTACCTGATTTAAAGATTTACTATAGGGCTTCCCTGGTGGCGCAGTGGTTGAGAGTCCGCCTGCCGATGCAGGGGACACGGGTTCGTGCCTCGGTCCGGGAAGATCCCACATGCCGCGGAGCGGCTGGGCCCGTGAGACATGGCCGCGGAGCCTGCGCGTCCGGAGCCTGTGCTCTGCAGTGGGAGAGGCCACAGCAGTGAGAGGCCCGCGTACCGAAAAAAAAAAAAAAAAAAAAAAGATTTACTGTAAAGCTACTATAATCAAGTCAGTGTGGTTTTAGAATAAGAACTTACACATAGATCAAGGGAACAAAAATTAAGGTCAAGAAATAGACTCATATTTGATTTGATATATGAAATATTTATTGAGAAAGGTACCAAGTAATTTAATGTTGACAGGATAGTCTTTTTAATTAATGCTGCCGGCATAACTGTATTTTTATATGGGAAAAAAAGTAAACTTCTATCTTTACCACATACCATAAACATTAACTTGAAATGGATAAGAGGCCCAAACCCAACTGCTAAAAATCACAAAACTTCTAAAAGAAAAGACAGAAAAAATCTTAGAGACTGTGAGTTAGGCAAAGATTTCTTAGGGCACAAAAATAAATGAATCATGAAAGAAAAAATATTTATATATTGGACTTCAAACAGAAAATTTTGCTCATCAAAAACTATCATTAATAAAATGAAAAGGCAAACCATATATTGGAAAAAACATCTGCTAAATATCTATCTGACAAAGAATTATTTTCTAAAATATATAGAAGTTTTATAACTCAATAATAAAAACACAAATACCCAATAAGAAAGGAGTCAGAGGATAGATCTGAAAAAACAACTCACCAAAGAAAAAACACAAATGGCCAATAAGCACAGTGAGATATCAGTACATACTCACCAGAAAAGCTCAAAGAAAAAGACTTACTGAGCATGTGATCAAGTTGGAACTCTCATACATTGTTGATGGAAATGAAAAATAGGCATGCCCCCTGGAAAGCAGTTTAGCAGCTCAACATAAAGTTAAACATAAACTTATCATAAAACCTAGTAATCGTACTCTGAGATATTTATCCAAGAGAAATCAAAACATGCCTACATAAAGACCTGTACACAAATATATACAACAGTTCTATTAATAATAGTCCCAAACTGGAAACAGTAGCAAACGTCCGTGACTCATGAATGGATTAACAAACACTGGTACAACCATGCAATGGAATACTACTCAGGAATAATAATAATAAAAAAGAAAACAAAAAGAATGGAGTATTGATATATGAAAGAATATGGATGACCTTCAAAAATATCATGCTATGTGAAAGAAGTCAGATATAGAAATAATGAAATAACAGAAATTATACAGCATCTGATTTTATTTAAAATTCTACAAAAGGCAAATCTATAGTGACAGAAAGATCAGTAGTTGCCTGAGGCGGGGGTGGGAAACAATTGCCAATAAAACAAGATAACTTTTTATGGTGATGGAATCATTCTGAAACTTGATTGTGGTTGGCGGTAGTTGGATAACTACATGTATTTACCTAAATTAATAGAACTTACACTTAAATTGAATTAATTTTATTGTATGTAAATTATGCATCAATAAAACTGTTAAGTAAAGGGTATGAAACTATGCAGGAGTGCTGTGAACAACAGTTTTTGTAAACAGCTATAAAGCAGTATGTATAATATAAGTGAACAAGCTCTCTCTCACCCTCATTTCATCGCTTTTAAACTTCATTACTAGAGGCAACGACTAAGAGGGCTTTTGAAATTAGTTTTTACTCTTTCTCTAAACACTCCCAACTGAATAGTAGTGGTTCCTTCATCTAAAATACCAAATACAAATTCTGCCCAGATGGACAAAAGATGTATTGTCTTCAAACCACTCGGTTGGCTCTCTTATACTTAACTTTTACTTCAGATATCCAAGTTTAAAAGCAACCAGATGAAGTTTTATGGAATTTTGTAAAGAGAGGGGGAAAAAGAAGACAACGATGAAGAAGAAATAATGAAAACAACTTTTGCTCATGGGAGGAAATTTGCTGTGCCAACTTTTAGTTCAGAATGATCTTTCATTGGCTACATTCCAAATTCCTCAAAGTACAGGCTTATAATGGAAGTGCTGACACAATCTCAAATGTAGCGCTGCGAACAGGATGATATAATAAATGGTGGTTAAATCTACTTACTATCTTTTATGATAGTCTCCTTCCTTTGCAACAATTCAACTCATTTTAGTTTCTGTTGTTACTGTAGAATTATGTGAGAAAAGTGACTGAAGTTCACGTCTTTTCCACACTGTTTCTCTGCACTCATTATATAAAAATTAACCTTGGTGCGGAAGATTTTCAGACTTTTTTCTCCCTACATTGGCATAATAAGGTCTTTTATGTATTTTGTTTGCATCAAGTACAAACTTTCTTTTCATTTCACCCATTCCTGTTGTCTTATTAAATAACTCAAACACTGTGGGATTCTGTTTAAACTACTAGTTCCTTCCATGAAGATATCATCAATTTCTGTAACTGAAAAGAATCTAGATTAATAATTGTTACTTATTTGGGTGAAAGAAATATTAGCTCAGTTTTCACATGTGTGCTTTTGTACTCTATATTTCCTGCTATATGAAGAATCACACAGCTAAACAATGCTGCATTATTACCATATGTTAATCTGAAACTTAATGCGTAGAAGAGCACTAGATAGCAAGTATATTTTTAAAAATGCCTCAAATAAACCATGCCTAGAGAGATTGTTAATGATTCAAGCCTTTCCATAACATACTTGAAATAATTGGACTAAACTGCATGGAAGAAAATTCACAGTTCTTACTTTAGCAATTCATGTGTGAGATATTTAAACCTTTCATTTAAAGTCTCTTTTCCATGGCTTCATCTGGGATTCATCCTCCGAATTATTTAAGCCTAAATGTTAAATAGGTCTTTCAAATTATGATTTGCATGTGTGCACACAAGGGGCATGACTTACATTGTTGTGAGAAGCATACGTGAGAATTTCCTGAATTTAGAGCATATAAAAATCTCTAAGGGTCTTTCTGCACAGTTGACAATGATTAAGATCTGGTACGATAAATGTAGACATTTGATACTCAACCGTGGAGGACTGATCACTCACAACTGGGTAACAGGATGTGGAGCCTTCAGATGACATTTTGTCCAATGAAATGTAGGTCCCATCCAAGGAACTGGATGGGGTTTACCACATGGCTGGCACTGTGGGTGGAATGAATCTGGTTTCAACTTTCAGGTGGGATCAACACATAAAACTTGCCCTCCTAATGGTACACAATTGACATTCTCACTGGTAGAATAAGAATGATGCCAAGAACGAAATTAGCTGAAAATTTTTCTCTCAAATTTGGAAGATGACTGTAGCCAGGGGGCCTGTATAGCCAAAATTACTAGAGATGCCTGCACTGCTCTTGACTAATTTTCTACTTCTTTGCTCATAAATAAATGTCTTAATTTTTGTAGGAAAGTAAAAGGCTCAGTGACTACTCTATCACTTCTGGGATATAACATTAAAAGTGTTCTACTATGAAGGTCGATGTCACAGTGAAGTGTATGTCCTGAACCCTTCTTCTCCCTGCGATCATCTCCCTATAGGCAAAAGGATAAGTGTGTCTATTTCTGGTATCCTAATTCTACTTATTATTTTTTAAATTTTATTCTTCTGTCCCTCCTTTACATTATAATTTAGACAAATGATGCCTTCACTCATTAAAAATAATGTAACAGGGGCTTCCTTGGTGGTGCAGTGGTTAAGAATCTGCCTGCCAATGCAGGGGACACGGGTTCGAGCCCTGGTCCAGGAAGATCCCACATGCCGCGAAGCAACTAAGCCCGTGTGCCACAACTACTGAGCCCGCGTGCCTAGAGCCTGTGCTCTGCAACAAGAGAAGCCGCTGCAGTGAGAAGCCTGCGCACCACAAGGAAGAGTAGCCCCTGCTCACCGCAACTAGAGAAAGCCCGTGCGAAGCAACGAAGACCCAATGCAGCCAAAAATAAAACAAAACAAAACTAATGTAACAATGTGACTGCTCTCACTAGGAAGCATATGAGACAGTACAAAGATTGGTACAGATTTTAAATGCTATGAGCTCAAAGAAAGGAATGATATCTTTAGTGGTAAGAGAAAGCATAATGGAGGAGATGGGACTTGAGTGCGAAATGGATAGAAAAGGGGCAGGTAGATCAATGAGAGATAAGGGTCCAGGATGATCTTAGTAATGTCTAGGAAAACCATTTTCTGGGGAGGAGTGGATGGGGGGTTCAACACTCAGGGAACATGTGTGCCTTCTCCATGTATAAGTCCTACAGTTTCAAAATGACTCTTAAAGGATACCTTCAACTGCACAGATCCTAAACTTTTAGCATTAATAGAAAATGGGAACAAATCTGCCATTTTACAATGACCTTTGTTTCGGACATTTTTATTTACCTCCTGTATTTGTTAAAGTGAGGTGAGATCATGGAACAGATAAACCATCAAAATTTCATTAACTTAACACAATAAACATTTCTCTCTTGCTCACAATAGAGACCAATGTAGATGCTACAAGTTGGGTGGCCTTCTACCCACCAACCACCTGATCATTCTGAAACTCAGGACTCCTTCTATCTTGCAGTCCCACTCCCTTCTAGGGTCTTAGGCTCCTCTTCATTCAGAAGGAGACCATGGAGAAGATATATCTGCCTCTTCAGCACTTCCCAGCATGACATGCGTCACTTCCACTCATATGTCCTATGTCCTTTGGCTACAACCAGTCACAGTGTCCTAATTAGATGCAAGGAGGCTGGAAAATGTAGTCTCTAGCTGCACAGGGACTACTACCCCATGACAACTCAACATTGTGGAAGGGAAACATGAAACTCTGGTAGTCAGCTACCTGTTCCTGCCACACCTCTAGAAACGTATATATATATATATATATATATATATATATATATATATATATATATATATATAAGGTCATTATGTCTAAATGATCTTGTATTTTTGGAAAAATTTCCAGTAAAGCAATAGGTCAACTGGATTATGATAGAAATATTAATAAGGCTTACCTAGGAATCATTCTTAGATTACTACTCATGTTTCTCAGCTGGTATTCATTCCATTCAATTATCACCCTAAAAAGAACTTATCAGAAATTCAGCTCCTCAGCAAAGTCTTTCTGGCTCTAGGGAAGGATAGTAAGATAATTCTGTCTTTGTAGACTTTGGTATTCTAGTTGAATTGTCTCATTAGAAGTCCCTCTGGCCACTTACGGAAAGTAGTCTTGTACAGACAGCACCTAATAATAAATCTCCCCAAAGCTGCTTTTCCTAAATCCTGGTCCCTGAGATGTCACCATACAGAGCTAGTTGCTCATTCATAAGAAAGCAGGATAAATCTAAATAAGCGGTTAGGACACACAAGCAAAATAATAAAAGATGAAGAGGAAACAATCTCTCCATGGAGTTTCCCACATTGGTTTGTGGTAACACATTTGTTTCTAGTTCTGGCGAAAGTTTACAGTATGGCTTTGAACAGCACCCAAACAAAACTACAAGGGGCTTGTCCATACTCTTTTCCAAGGCAATGACCCTTTAGGGTTCACCATGTTTTTCAAGTAGGTCAGTTATAAAATGAAAAGAGACATTTTGCAAAACCAATTAGTGGCCAAGATGATTATGCTCTAATTGTTTCTATATTTTAAAGGAAATCCATTGCCGAATTTATCAATAATGAGACAACAATGCTGATCCGTTCTTAGAAAACCATTATATATTCCCCTTTTGGTGTTTTTTACTGGAAATCAATTGTCAGGTATTTTTATTTGATGTTTTATGTACTTTCATAGATCTCCAAGTTTCAAGTTTATTAGAAAGACCTATAGAGAAGGTCTCAAGAAATCCACGCATAGGGATCCTACAGTGTTATTCCTTCATTTGGTACATGTTTATTGAGCACTTACGACATAGAAACACCAGGCTAAATTCTTTAAAGGATATAAAAGTAAATTGACCCCCCCAAGGCGTTTACAATATAGCTGGAGAGAGGTGATATTTATATAACTATAAAGCAAGAGTCTACACATTTTATTGGGCATGATATCATATCGCATCATCTAGTTCCATAGACTACTTTCCAATATGAGTCCAAGAAGGATTATTATTCTGTGTTCTACAAATGTTTACCAAAAACATTTTAACACATATCTAATTTTCTTCTTGTATAGCTATGTAACGGTATATATTGACTAGGATATACCCAATGCTTTATATAGACTCTCAGAACTCTAAGAAATACTATTCTGTAGGCAACAATCTTCTTTCTATAGGATCCTTTGAAGTTTTAACGTTACTGAAAGTTTAGCTTATTGAGGGATATATGTTCATTTCTGAAGGAGTTTGATATTCAATTTTATATGCCATAGGAGAAAAAGAACATAAAAAACCCAATGAGGTATCACCAAATAGCCTTATTTTCCAAATGTTATGAATAGACAAAAGATCTTACTAGCAAGGGAATCACCATGTGCTGTATAGAAAGAACCTATTGCAGCTTTCCTTCTTTTGAAAGTACACACTGACAATGAGCCAGTCTGTCAGCTGAAAAGGTATCTGGTGATTTAGAGAGGACTCCACTGCCCTTCTCTCTTCCGCTTTCTCTCTGGCCAACCCACACTCCTGGAAGAAAGGAAAAACATACTCCTCAGGGCCTAGAGAAATGAATGGAGGCATTGTCAGCCCAGAGAGGACAGGAATGCTTCACACATTGATCATCATCTTCTCGTCAATGTCCACTCCTATCTCTTCCCCCAAATATTTTTAAATGACTAATATCTGACCAAATGACATAAAAGGACGATTCTGAAATCTTATCAAGCGTATTTTTGCGGAGCTACTGTGATTTGTAATTTAAAACTGAGTAATTAAATCAAAGTAGAAAGAAACTAGCAAGAAGGGAAAATAAGTCACTGATCTTGGGACTAATACCAAAAGGAGGTTATGGTGTTCGTGAGTTATATGCTGTTACAATAAATACAGGTACCAGTGACCCCCAAACCCAGACTCTTGAATATAGCTGACAGGAAAAGAGATATCAAAATAAATACAATGACCAAAAGCATCTAGTACAAAGCATTCCAAATGTTAAGTATAAGATTCAACTTCCAAAGCTTCTGATAAAAGGCACATAATTTAACGTGGCAAATTAAACCAATAGAAGGTTCACATCTTCCTGGCTTTTTAAAAATTTAATAGAACAATACATATTTCCTATTTAAATGAATTTTAGTTCTCAGTACAATACTTGCATTTTTAAAATCTGACCATTTATTTTGTAAAATACAACTTAGAAATTGCTAGATCAAAATGTTTAAAACTGATTCCAGAGCTTACTTCAAAAGAGATGTGTGAGATTATGAAAAACTAGAACCCAGGGTAAGAAGACTTCTAAGGAAACTTTCATTCAAAAAGGAACGTATGCCTCAAAGACTCCGCAAGAACATAGCTTGGCTTCTGGAATCAGTGTCCTACTTTTCTAAGATTAAGAATTTTTTTTTTAAGGGGTAGACAGATAGCCCTTGATTAAGTGGAGAAAAGCTTAAGTGCTTATAATGCATAAGTTAATTTCCTACTACTTTTCTGAAATTAAAATTTTAAAGTATACTTATAAAGATAGTTTAGGAATCTAGTTCTTTATATCTAGAACGTTTACAGATTGAATAGATTGAATTTTGTCTATTCTTTTCTTTACTTTTCATAGAGTGCTTGCCCCTTAACTAAGAACTTCTGTGGGTTGAATACAATGACAGGTTCATTTCTGTAAGCCATGCGCTGAAGCATGGGTAATGCACAAATTTTACATTTCCTGCCATTTGTCCTCTCTTCTGGTGGCAAGAAAAACGTGTTTCTGGTAAATTTCTGAGTATGAACAAATCTGAATTCAATTTGCAAGACTCAGGTCTTGTGTTTACCAGCTCTCTCACCTGTAAGAACTATAAAAGATAAAAGCTCAAAACGTTACCCTTTAAATACCATCTGGAACTGAGCTTGGCTGATACCCATACTATGAGGTAAGAAATCACCGCATGACTGACTATACTGCCTCCAAAAATAGTCCCCAAATGACACTGCACCTAACTTGGCCTTGGGAACCCAGACATGATTCAAAATAGCTCCAATGCACCTGGGAGAAGAGTATTATAAAGTGATGTCTGTAAAGTCCTGCACGGTAGGCCTGTTAGATGTCACTGCAATTCTTCAGGCAACGCACACAGAAGTCAGATCAAATGAAGCAGTAGCAAGATACTGCGACCTGTAATCCATCCTGTACCTGAGCAAGCTCCTCCTTGCTGTGCACAGTGTCTGCAGGGGAGGAACTGAAGAGGTTAGAGGCAATCCAATTCCAAAGACAAGGACCCAGGAGTATTCATCTCAAGGACACTGGGACTGGAGCGTGATCGCAATTTGGCAAGCCCAAGCCTCATCAACTGTATTTCACTTGTCCAGAGAAAGGTTTAAGGAAAAAAATGAACCAATGATGCAAGGCACAGAAATGGAAAAATTCCAAAAAGTCAGAGGTTGGTCATGTTTACTCAATCATGGCCAACAAGGTTAATCATTACAGCCCCTGAAGTGAAACGATCATCTTAGTGAAGAAGATGGATGCAAGTCATCCTCCCTGAGGGTGACCCCTTAGAGACACCTGGATTCCTCTGTTCTGGCTTTATATCTATAAAAGCTCAATAAACACATAAAACTTCTTATTCTAGTTTCAGCTTTCCCAGAGCTCATCCACAGGGAGAGAGTGCCTGACCCTTACTTGACAGTTTATATGACACCAGGAAATCATGAAGTGTCATCTTTGATTATGAATGGATATCCATATTCATCTCTGTCTACTTAAATCAGTTTGATTAGTTAGTCTCATTCAGTTCTCTTGGATGATTGACTCTGGATTACCCAACACAGTTATTTTTAAACTGAGGACTAGACCCTGGTCCACAGTGACTTCGCTCAGGTAATGGCCTCCTAGATGAGACCCATCCCCTTCGCTACAACATCCTTCCTAGCAAACCACAATTCACCCAGGTAGAAAAGTTATGCTACAAAAGAAACACAAATGAGAAAATGATCAATGTTTTCTAGGCAAAGGCAAGGCAATTAGAAGCACACAATCAGAGAAAGCAGTGGTTCCTGCTGTCCTGCTAAATATTAGGGATATTAATATTATAAGGGATATCAATACATAATAAAAATAATGTTACAAACCAGGATGTACTTTTTAAAATTTTAAAATTTTAACATTTTAAAAATTATTAAGGGCTTCCCTGGTGGCACAGTGGTTGAGAGTCCGCCTGCTGATGCAGGGGACACGGGTTCGTGCCCCAGTCAGGGAAGACCCCACATGCCGCAGAGGGGCTGGGCCCGTGAGCCGTGGCCGCTGAGTCTGCGTGTCCGGAGCCTGTGCTCCACAATGGGAGAGGCCACAACAGTGAGAGGCCCGCGTACGGCAAACAAAAAAAAAAAAAAAAAAAAAATTTAAATTTGTATATTTTTGCTTTAAATTTTAGTTATTTTATTTTAAATTTAAAATATTTCATTTTAATGTCATATCACTCTAAAAACAGTGAGCTCACACTGTACACCTTAAATTTATACAGTGCTATATGTCAATTATATCTCAATAAAACTGGAAGAAAAAAAAAAAAAACAGTGAGCTCTCTAGTGTCCTTGTCGGCAGGTCTAACCTTCACAGTCTGGGTTTTCATTCTGGATGATGGGTATGGTTCAGGTAACATCATCTGTCCTATGCCATACCTACAAATTTATAATAAGTTGCGGTTCAGCCCAGCTTTCCCATAATTTCATTTTCTTAAACATTTAAGCATCCTCCTTCCTTTTAGAATTGTATACCATGTGTGTGAAAATATTCTATTTTAGATGATTTTAAAAGGCAGTTTTGCAAAACTTTCTCAATGCTCATGTAAAGACAATAGCTATCATAGTCTGTTTTAAAAATGAATAGTAAAAAATTCTTATCTTTTCAGACTGTCAAATGAACATAGTGTGTTCACAGGGTGGACAACGTGCTGAATATTTTACTGTAGCTTATTTATTCACTCATTCAGTAGATATTTTCCAAGAACCTATTAGTGAGAGGGAACAAAACAGGCAAAAAATTCCCGACTTTGTGTAGTGGGAGAAAGAGAAAATAAAGGATGAGTAAGTAAAATAAAAAGTATGCTAGGAATAAGTACTCAAGGGAAGAAATGAAGCAGGAAGAGGGATATAAAGCTTTGGTGCTGGGGTAGGGGCAGTATTGACATTCAGATGAGCTGATCAGGGCAGGCCTCATCAGGAAGCTAAGTCTTGAGTAAAGACCTGAATAAGTTGAGGATCAAGATGAATTGTGCAGATACCTGGCAGAAGAGCATCTGGAAACCCAATCCAAAAATGGGCGGAAGACCTAAATAGATATTTCTCCAAAAAGACATACAGATGGCTAACAAACACATGAAAAGATGCTCAACATCACTAATTATTAGAGAAATGCAAATCAAAACTACAGTGAGGTATCACCTCATACCAGTCAGAATGGCCATCATCAAAAAATCTACAAACAATAAATGCTGGATGGGATGTGGAGAAAAGGGAACCCTCTTGCACTGTTGGTGGGAATGTAAATTGATACAGCTACTATGGAGAACAGTATGGAGATTCCTTAAAAAACTAAAAATAGAACTACCATATGACCCAGCAATCCCACTCCTGGGCATATACCCAGAGAAAACCATAATTTAAAAAGACACTTGGGGCTTCCCTGGTGGCGCAGTGGTTGAGACTCCACCTGCCGATGCAGGGGATGCGGGTTCGTGCCCCGGTCCGGGAAGATCCCACATGCCGCGGAGGAGCGGCTGCGCCCGTGAGCCATGGCCGCTGAGCCTGCGCGTCCGGAGCCTGTGCTCCACAATGGGAGAGGCCACAACAGGGAGAGGCCCAAGTACCGCAAAAAAAAAAGACACATGCACCCCAATGTTCATTGCAGCACTATCTGCGATAGCCAGGACATGGAAGCAACCTTTGCAGACATGGATGGACCTAGAGACTGTGATACAGAGTGAAGTAAGTCAGGAAGAGAAAAATAAGTATCATATAATATCGCTTATACGTGTAACCTAGAAAAAAATGGTATAGATGACCTTATTTAAAAAGGAGAAATAGAGACACAGACGTAGAGAACAAACGTATGGATACCAAGGGGGAAGGGGGTGGGTGGGATGAATTGGGAGATTGAGATATATACATTATTGATACTGTGTATAAAATAGATAACTAATGAGAACCTACTCTATAGCACAGGCAACTCTACTCAGTGCTCTGTGGTGACCTAAATGAGAAGGAAATCCAAAAAAGAGAGGATACATATACCTGATTCACTTTGCTGTACAGCAGAAACTAACACAATATTGTAAAGCAACTGTACTCCGATAAAAAAAAAAATTCAAATGTGAGACTCAAAAAAAAAAGAAGAGCATCTGTAGAAAGGCCCCAAGGTAGGACATGCCTGGCAAAGTCAAGGAACAGGAGGAGGCCAGTGTATCTAGAGCCTAGGTCAGTGTTTCTCAAACTGGGTTCCTTGGTCCCTAGAATTCTAAAGTGTCTTTTGTTAGCATTTTTACTCAAAGAATTATGAGAAAAATACTACAATAGTGGCTACCTCTGATACCAGCTAAACGGCGACTGAGTACTTACAAGCCGGGCAGTGTGCTAAGCACTTTGCCTTACTTAACCCTTACAGCAACTTTGTAAAGCAAGTTACTATTATTAAAATATACTGTTATTATAACCATTTAACAGAGAGAGGAAAGGCTTGGCAAAATAAAGTCATTTGTCCAAGGCTACACCATGGGTGATACAGTCAGAATTTAAATCTCGGCTGTTTGAATCTCAATCCAGTGCCTCCAATACAAATCAATATCCTGTACTTCAGAGTGTGTGTGTGTGTGTGTGTGTGTGTGTGTGTGTAAAAGAGAGAGATTTCAAAAATTTGCCTACTTCTCTACCATTTGTATGCCCAAACGAACTTTGATATGTCTGTTCACTAATCATCAGGAAATAACATGTAATAAACGTTAAGTCAAATGCCCATCAATGGGTGAATAGACATTAAAAAATGTGGACTATACATACAATGGAATATTATTCAGTCAGGAAATTCTGCAGTATGCGACAACATGGATGAACTTTGAGGGCATTATGTTAAGTGAAATAAGCAAGTCACAGAAGGACAAATACTGCCTGACTCCACTTACGTTGAAGTAACTAAAATAGTCAAATTCATAGAATCAAAGAGTGGACTGCTGGTTGCCAAGGCCTATGGGGAAGGGAAATGGGGAATTACTAATCAATGGGCATAAAGTTTCAGTTAAATAAGATGAATAAACTCCAGAGATCTGCTCCACAACCTTGTGCCTATGGTCAACGATACTGTGTTATACACCTAAAAATTTAAGAGAGAAGATGTCACGTTAAGTGTTCTTACCACAATAAAACACACTTTTTTAAATGTTAATAAATAATTTTATTTATTTGAAAATTTAAAAAATTACTAACATTAAAAATATCCTCAAACCCATTGTCCTTAAATTTTAAGTAGAAACTCACCATGTCACTCAGACACCATACTTTCTAATGTCCTTCACTTCACTCCTGTTGGCTAAGGAAATGAGGAGTTATTCGGCTCCCTCTGGGGCCTTGGGAGGGGGTTTCTTAGACCACGCTCCTGGCTTCCGAATGCCTCCACCTCTTGTCTGTGGACATCGCTTCCTAGCCCTACAGGCTCTTGTTTTGGATGACATACCTCTTCAGCTGAGAGCTCTCCTATACTACACCAAGGAATTTAGACTTGGTAGGAACGACAGTGTTTTAATGAGGACTGATAGATGATCAGATGTTTTAGAATAGTAACTCTGGAGGCAAGGTGGAAGATGAATTCAAGTCTGGAGAGAATGGAGCTTAGAGATAAATTTAGAGAAATCTCAGGCAAGAAATGATGAGATCCTGAAATACAGATGGGGGGAGGCTTGGGCTGCCATAACAAAATACCACAGACTGGGTGGCTTAAACAACAGACACTTATTTCCTCGCAGTTCTAGAGGCCAGAAGTCCACGATCAAGGTGCCAGCAAATTTGGGTTTTGTTTTTTTTTTTTTGCGGTACGTGGGCCTCTCACTGTTGCGGCCTCTCCCGTTGCGGAGCACAGACTCCGGACGCGCAGGCTCAGCGGCCATGGCTCACGGGCCCAGCCGCTCCGCGGCATGTGGGATCTTCCCGGACCGGGGCACGAACCCGTGTCCCCTGCATCGGCAGGTGGACTCTCAACCACTGCGCCACCAGGGAAGCCCAGCAAATTTGGTTTTTGGTGAGAGCTCTCTTCCTGCCTTTCAGGTGGCCACCATCTCACTGTGTGCTCACATGGCCTTTCTTCCATGTGTGCCTGGGGTGGGGGATGGGAAAGAAGGGCGGGGGAGAAAGCACTCTCTCTGATGTCTCTTCCTATAAGGACACTAATCCTATCAGAGCAGGGACTTACCCTTATGACCTCATTGAACCTTAATAAATTTCTTAGAGACCCCATCTCCAAATACAACCACACAGGGGTTAGGGCTTCACCATATGAGGGGATGGGGTTTGGGGGCATAACCATTCAGTCCATAACAGTATCTGGGATTTTGGTTTTGGAACTTGAGTTCAGGCTGGAATGTGAGAATGTCAACCTATAAATGAGAACCGAACCAATCACTGTTGATGAGATTACTGAAGAACACTGCAGAAAGAGTAGTGCTGAGGGGTTCTACAACTCCAGGTGATGCCAACATTGAGGAAGCACATGCAGGAAGCAGCGGGAGCCCGGAAATTAAGGAAACAAACAGAAAGGTAAAGGTACGATCAGGCAGGAGGAATACTAACACATTCAAGGAGAGGATGACTGGAGATTGAATAGTGTTAAAACCCCTTCTCTGAGTAGTATGTGCAGTGAGAAATACCCATTAAATCTAGTACCAAATGTGTTATTAGTAACCTGCATCCCTTCAACACAACATGTGCTATCACACGGCTATAGTTTCTTTATTGAGCAATCATTTACTGAGCTCCTCACGTGCCAACCACCGTGCCAGGGGCAGTGATGAAAAAGATAAATAACATATGCCTTCCAGGGTCTTAATAGTGAAACACTTACTTTACTGCTGTCAGAAAGCTCTGAGCTACAAGTCCTGCGCACACAGGTACAGTGCTTGTACCCAGTGTCCTTGGTCTAACTATCCTGGTCCAGCCTAATTCATTAATCAAATGTGTAACAGGCTGTTATGTATATTTTCACTTCCTAGTTCCAAATTTTGCTCTTAACCTGCTCAGATATCCTTTCAGTGTGGATCCCAGGTGTACCCGGGTTGAAAGCGCTCTCTCTATAGTCACGTGAATAATCCATATGGTCTCTTGCTCCCCTACTTGCAGAACTTGACCAGAACCAGTTTATCTTTTGAGCCCACATACCCCAATGATCCCTCTTGGGTTTCCTTTATCCTGTTTGAAATATTCCTGGTGGACTTGATATTTGTACATCAGTATCCAGCTCTTGTTGGTGTCATATGAGAATCTCTGGCTTGTACCAAATCATCCCATTCCTCCCCCGGTTCTCAGATTCTCTCCTCACTCGCCCAGAAGCTTCCGTATTTCATCACATAAATCGTCACCTTCAAGAGTAAGAGAAACTCACTGGCAGTCTATCCATTGAACGGGTCTTGTAGAATATGCTTTCTTTGGCCAACACAGTGTTGTAAATTTAAAACAACTAGTTTCTCACATTTAAAAATTAGGGGCTTCCCTGGTGGCGCAGTGGTTGAGAGTCCGCCTGCCGATGCAGGGGACACGGGTTCGTGTCCCAGTCCGGGAAGATCCCACATGCCGCGGAGCAGCTGGGCCTGTGAGCCATGGCCGCTGAGCCTGCGCATCCGGAGCCTGTGCTCCACAACGGGAGAGGCCACAACAGTGAGAGGCCCGCGTACCGCAAAATAAAATAAAAGTCAGGATTTTTTTACATTAAAAAAAAATCTGGATTTCGATGTTCTCTTGAAAAATCAGACAATCTGACCACAATCCTGCCTGCCAAGCACTGGTCAGTGCCGTGGGCCCTGCAGCCTTTATCAGGATCATAGGTGTTCTGGTGTGCCACAGTCTCCACCGCTCCTAACACACAACCCCCAGCTCCTTTGTACTCCACAGGTCACTGCTCTCATTTCATTTCCTATTGGCTCTTCAAATATTTGGATTTATGACCCTCCCTCTGGAAAGACACATCTACAAGGAACCTGTAGGGTTCGCTCAACTATACCTATCATGCAACTCTTTAGTTGAATTCTCACTTTCTATAAATTCTGGCATGTCTAAAATGACCATCTATATTATAATTGTATCTTTCAAGCCAGGTGAGAAATTCACATATTTTGCTGAGGATGAGTTTCAGAGGTTTTATGTTGGAGACTCATTAACCCCTGCTTCTCTCGTGGAGCACTCTCATTTACCGATCATCAGCAAATTGTTTTATTATCACCTGTTGAAGGCTATTTTTTCCATGCTCTGAGTTCCATTCTTGATGTTATTTAGGCTGCTTCCAAAAAATACATAATATATGAATGCCAGTGAAAGCAGTTTTCTTTTTGCTTTTGGTAAATGTGTGTTCTGTTTTTACAGCAGTGTAGCCCTCTAGGAGGGCTGAGACAGCTGCTATTCGGACTGTAGCTACCTATTGATAAATGGCAGACTTTGGTCTACAGCACTGTTAATCCAGCACCTTGAACTGGCAAAGGTTAGAAGACTGTTCCACCGTAAATCTCCCCAGAACCAAATATTTACTTGAGAAACATATGTGCCGAATTCTAGAATAAATAGAGGGAGGGTGATGTGGCCACAGGTGAAAGGTCTGAAACTCAGAATGCACATGTTGTGTCCTGAGATGTGTCTCTAGCTTCCTGTGGGATTTCAGGAAAATCACTTAACTTCCCTAAATTCAGGTGTAGAGTGGAACTGTTATTATGTATCTGCCGTACATTGTACAGTCATGCTCGATCTTTGCAAAGCCTTGGATGTGGCATCATGCAAAGGGAATCCCATGACAGTCTAAGGATCTTCAAATATGCCAAGCAAAATGGAGCACAAGAAGGTTCTCTCCAGAAACCAAAGGTCTATTTTCCTGGAGAAATTCAAGATCAGGGATGACATCTGTCCTGTGGCCATGTAAATGGGCTTCTTCCTACTCCTGTGTTGCTGGACAGGCTGCCACTGTTCTCTCACTTTCTATTCTAGTCAAAGATCGGGTCTTTCTATCTTCTCCCCCCAGCCGCCCCCATTTAATAAGAAACACATTCTCTTTCCTTAGGACACACACCCTCCCCCCCAAAAAAAAGAAGGAAAGAAAAAAATACATTTAAGTAGAACAGCAGAATCTCTACCTACATACAACTTGCTAAATATATAGAGCAGAAAACAGCCAGAGCTGAGAGAAAGGGGAAAAAAAGAAGAGTGTTTTAACAGTAAAGTAAAACCACAACTAATGACTTCAGGAGACAGGAGCTAGGTGGACAAGCAAAGCATTACAGTTTTAAATATATGGGATTTGGCTTCACCTCCCCAGTAAGTGGCCTGGCACCAATTCAAATAGGCTGGTCTGGCATGCTAGTGCCTCTAAGAGGGACCACACTGGCGGATGGAAACGACCACAAAAGCCACAGAGAAAGTGCAGGCTTCCAAAGGCAACAAGGAAGCAAGCCGACTGGCAGCAAAAGCAATGCCAAGGCCCCGACGTCAGCAGGGAGGGGCCGACCTCGCCAAGTTGGATTTTCTCTCTCATTAGGCTGGGTTGGATGACAATCAGCCCAATTGGTGGGAGGATGGGCAGTGACTGATCAGGTACCATGGAAGGTCCTGGACCCAGGTAGCCCAAGAGCTGATGACAAAGCAGAGAATGCCACAGAGGAGGAGAAGAGGATCTTCCCCCTTCTGCGTACCATATTGCAAAAAGCTGAGAGAGTCGTGTTTGTGAAATATTTCTGTGTAGTAAAAAGAAGGCAATAATCTTTATGGGCTTCTAGTTCTGGAAAATATTTTGCGATACAAACAGTTGTTTTTCATGCCATTGAAGACTGCCAAATGATTTGGTACTTGAAACATTCTTGCTTTGAGCTGCATGAAAGAGTAAAGGAATCTAGTTCAGTGGGTGGAAGACTCAGCAGGGGGCTTTAATTGGCCAGTCACCATTTTTAGCATCTATGCTGATGTCTACACAATACCAGCATTGCTAGCTGGAAAACTGAAATGGAATTAAAGCTTTTCCCTAGGCTAAATCATACATAATAGTGTGACTATTTGCCCAGAACCGGTTGATTCCTTTGATGGCCTAACTGCCAGACTCAGTTTTCTCAATTTTAACATATGGATAGGGCTTCCCTGGTGGCGCAGTGGTTGAGAGTCCGCCTGCTAATGCAGGGGACACGGGTTCGAGCCCTGGTCTGGGAGGATCCCACATGCCGCGGAGCAACTAGGCCCATGAGTCACAATTACTGAGCCTGCGCGTCTGGAGCCTGTGCTCTGCAACGGGAGAGGTCGCGATAGTGAGAGGCCCGCGTACCACGATGAAGAGTGGCCCCGCTTGCCACAACTAGAGAAAGCCCTCGCACAGAAACAAAGACCCAACACAGCAAAAATAAATTAATTAATTAATTTTTTTAAAAAAAGATACAGATTAAAACGAATTTCCAAGATTTCTAGGGGGAGGGAGAATCACCAAATTATTCCCAACTCTTTTAATGAGTTAAAAATGCCAAGCAGTTACCAAAGATACCCGTTCTCTCAGTGACTAGAAAGCGATCACAATTATGAACTTGTTTTGCTAACTGTTCTGCTTTTCTTTTTTTTTTTTTAACCTGAGTAGACCAGCATGGATAAAAAAAATGATAATAACACTTGTAACACTTCCTACTCTAAGCACCTCAGATATTTTTTTCACCTTATAAAACCATACAGGTTAGGTATTATTAGACCCCCATTCACAGAGAAAACCAGACTTTGCCGCATTTGGGAATCAGAAAGGACATGGTGGCAGAAGCCCAGTGATGGAGAAGGAGTAGGGAAAAGAGGTAGGGCTGTGCTCACTCAGCTTTGCAACCTGCATTACAGGAGCACGCTGAGTTTGTGATGCTAGTTGAGCAACTTAAATAGAGATGGGGAGTAGGTAGTTTGGCTACTGGGACTCATTTTCTTCTCGAAGTTTGGGCTGAGACTATGACTTCAGTAAGCATATGGATGGTATTTTAAGCCATGGTGAGGGGATGAAATTACCCCTGAAGTAAATGTAAAGAGAAGAGGGCATAAGATTGAACCAGGAGAAATGTGCAGAAACAGAAGCTAGCAAGGAAGACAAGAGTGAAAAACAGGCAACTTTACAGGAAGCCAAGGACAGAGAATATTTCAAGAAGGGAATCACCCCTTGTGTTGACCCTTCTTGGCAGTTTTGATGAGACAAGGACTGAGCCGTGGTCACTGGACTTAGTGAGATGAAGGTCATTGCTGACCTGGGCCATGGTAACTCCACTGGATGATCAGGAGAGAAACCAGATTAGAAGAGTGAAAGGCTCCATAAAAATGAAGGAAGTATAGATGGCAAGTGAAGAAGCCTGGTCGTGAAGGGGGGGAAAAAGATGGGAGACAAGCAAGTGGGTGGAGCCACAGGAAAGATTTCCAGGCTTTGCTGGTCTGTTTATTTGGAGAGCGATCTGAGCAGACTTAAGTGCTGTTGGAAGAATCCAAGAGCCAGGAAGGGACGGATGTTGGGAGAGGATCACTCGGGGTCCAGGTCCTAAAGAAGTTGTGGAGGTCCAGGCTCCACACAAGCGTTTTTGCCTTTGCCAGGCGGGACCTCTGCTTCGGATGGCAAGAGGCAAGGATGGTCAGATGAAGGGAAGAACAGAGAACCCTACCAGAGCTGCAGATGAAAAGCTCTTTTGGCAAATCTCTCCCTGCATTTCCCAGCCCTGTTCCTTCGCTTGGATACCTGGAAAAGAAGCCACATCCCCCATGGTGTTCTTTGGTTCTTTTGTTGCCTCCAGCTTATTTTCTCTCAGTTCTTTCAGATAAATACTCATTTACCTCACTTGGCATAACAGCACACTGTAATTTTTTCTTAGGTATACAATTTGGGAAAGGAACTTCTTGCATTTTAAAATATTGTGGTAAAATATACATAATACAAAATTTGCAATTTTAGCCATTTTCAAGCGTACAATTCAATGACATTAAGTACACTCATTCACAGTGCTGTGTAACCATCCCCATTATTTATTTTCAGAAATTTTCATCACCCCAAACAGAAACTGTACCCATTAAACAGTAACTTGCCCTCCCCTGCCCCACCAGCCCTGGTAACCAGCGCTCTACTTTGTCTCTCTGAATTTGGCTAATGTAGGTAGCTCATATAAGTGCAATCATACAATATTTGTCCTTTCTTATATGGCTTATTTTATTTAGCATGTTTTCAAAATTTATCCATACGGTAGCATGTATCAGAATTTCATTTCTTTTTATGGCCAAATAATAGTTCATTGTATGGATGTACCACATTTTGTATATTTATATATCTGTTGATGGACACTGGCTTGTTTCCACCTTTTGGTTATTGTAAATGATGCTGCCATAGCATGGATGTACAGCTATCTGTTTGAATGCCTGCTTCCAGTTCTTTTGGGTATATATCTAGGAGAGGAACAGCTAGATCCTATGCTAATTTTATGTTTAACTTTTTGAGAAACTGCTAAATTATTTTCCATAGTAGCTGTACCACTTTATATTCCTACCAGCAATGACTGAAGGTTCCAATTTCTCCATATCCTCACCAAAACTTATTTTCGGTTATTATTACTTTTTATTATTATTTTGATAATAGCCATTACAATAAATGTGAAGGTGTATTTCATTGTGGTTTTGATTTGCATTTCCCTAATGACTAAAGATGTTGAGCATCTTTTCGCATGCTTCTTGGCCATTTGTATATCTTCTTTGGACGACTGTCTATTAAAGTCCATTGCCCATTTTTGAATTGAGTGTTTTGGTTTTATTTGTGGAACTCTTTGCCTTTTGTATTATCTTTTCAGATTCCCTTTGGTCCACAGTAAGGTACTCTTGATAAACGAATGAATTAAAAAATGCTCTTTTTCCGAGACGATATGAAAACTTTCAAATATTCAGAAAAATGGAAAGAATTACACTGTGAACATCCCTATACCTAATGAGGTGTAATTCTTCCCACTTAACATTTTATTATATTTGACTTACCTGATACCTATCTATCATCTATCCAACCTTCTACCTGTCTATCAGTCAAGCTTATTCTGTGGGTACATTTCAAAAATAAGTTACAGATATCAAGAAATAATTTTTTAATGAATAAAAAATGCAGTCTCATAAAATGTATAAGCAAGGTTGAGGCAGGGATACAGCTGTCTCTGGGACTTCTCTGGCAGATAAAGTATAAGAACAGAAGAGGGTTAAAAGTCAGTGGGGGGTTAGCTCCTTTACTTTGAACATGCCTTAATGAGATTTCTTGGGAAAATGAATCAAAGAAAATATTCCCAGGGAATAGGCAGTGCTGACAGGGGGATGTCACCATCATAGCACCCGGGCTGTATATTACTATGGTTGCTGGGCAACACTGCTGGCTCATCTGGTGCATGTGTAAGCAATGAATCCTGGGGCTAGAAATAAAAGTGCCTGAGGCTAGTAGCTTCCAGAATTAGCTCTAAGCCTCCCTCTACTCCCACTGAAATGACTTTCTGGTCTTCCCCACTGGCTTGTTAACTCCTTGAAAGTCAGGGACCATGTTCTATCCATTTCTATATCCATCTCTTTTTTTATTACACCACCCACCACCTAGAATAGTGTTTTAGACAGAGAAGGTCCACACTGAACTTCTGAAAACCCTTCAAGCACCAACATACTCTAACTTTAGGGCCCATTAGACCTTGCACTTGGCTTCTTTTCCTGTATTCACATCCCACCTCTGAGGAACTCTTGGAAATCCTGTCAAGATCTCAAGGGTCCAAGTTGTTCCTCCGTGTTATAACCAATCTATCACCTGCCTAGCATCTTCCATCTTCATCAGGTTCCTCACGTTCAGCTAAACCTCTCAGCCTGCGTGATGCCCTTTGGCTTTGTCCCAACTCAACAAAAACCTTGTCCCAGCTCAAGGCCAAGTTTGAGGTACCATGGAAGCTGAGGAAGGCTGGAAGGGACAGCACCTTCAGTACAGAGGTACAGAATGTAGACAATGCTCAGAGAAATATAGGGTCGCCAGGGAAGTTTTAAGAAACGTAATCACATGATAAGAGCGTGAGAAATCATACTTTGGGGTTGGAAGAGTATTTTAGGATAGAGAACAAGAAAGACTGGCAAAGAAAATGTTAGTCATCCAGACATGAAAAATCAAACACAGGGCCCTTTAATGAAGTGAAACTCAGTGGCATCTGACAAACAAGACCGCAAGCGGATTTAGAAACAGATTACAATCTCTCCTCAGTTTTGTTGTCAAAAAGACTCCACAGGTCTCCTGGCAAATAGAGTAAATGGTAAAGCTTATGAAGGGCCTGCTGGAGATCAGGAAAGAGGCAGGGAGGTGGGAGCAAGTGGGCAGGGAGACGGTAGCATTTTGACAGGACGATGAATTGCATCCAAATAAATAAGATTTAATAACAGGGTATGAAAAGACAAAGTCCTCATTTTCACCTGTCCCTGGATTTGCACACTAGATATTTCCTTTAGAGAGGAAACCACAGTATTTATGATTGGTTCATATTTCACACCTGTATTCATACATATCCTGTAATGTAAAAGGTCTATTTCTTATTACATAGGAAATGCTAAATGCACTGGGGATTCACAGAAAAGCTCAAAGCTTTTCTAGGAGAAGTTCACATAAGTAGTTGGTCACAGGAGTACAGCCTAAAAAACAAAGCCTTCTTTCTGACTCTGCAGAAATTAAGTACCGACATGTGAAACCTGCTGAGAGTTTCATCTGTTTTTACTCTGAAAGCCTCATTCTTTTTGTCTAAGTATGTGCATGCACACATCATGCTTAAAGATGCTCACGAACGCTGACATGCCCAGCACAGGGTAGAGAATGTAGCAGCGCCCCCTAGTGCTCGCTGAGTCCAGTTGCAGTCCAGGAAGGTATTAAGTATGGGACCCTTCGATTCTTATCCCTAGACAGACAGAGCACCCAAACCCAAAAGCTTGGATTTGTTAACATTATAATTCCTAACCCAACTTCAAGCAATATGAAGTTATGTTAAAAGGAAAAATGAATACAAATCAGAAATAGGAACTTTCAGTCAAACATTTTAATTAGCAATTTTTACAATTGCAATGCAGACGAACGCAATGTTACTTGCACATCCAGTAAGCAACACTTGGAATACAGGAACAATGTACACCTATGGGTTATCAGGTGAAGGTGAGTTGGCTTTCAAAAACCGGGTCCCTGGTGCCAGGATAAGGGGAGCTGACTAGTCTGATTTTTGCTCTAGGTAATGTGATACATTTAGCTCCTTTATATCAGATTTAAAGTCATTTTTTTTAAAAAAAAGAGTAAATCAGTAGAGAAGATCAAGCTTTACCCTTCTTGTCACATAGCTAGCTAACATTATATCTTCCAAGTGTTTTTTTTTTATTTTAAATAATGAGGCATCTTGGTAGATTTTAAACTGCTGCTCTCACATTTCCCTTCTTCTTATACTTTCTCCTTATCATAAGTCTATTAATCAGAGTGTCAAATGTAGGTCCATAGTTATGGCTGTTTAAGATATTAGTAAAAGAAAAGCTGACTATCTCTTAAAGAATGTTCATGTCCCAATAATAATAATGATGATGATAACTAACATACTAGTTATTAAGAGTTTTAGAAATGATCTCATAACAAACCAGTGAGGTGGGCAGACGCTCCCATGTTTTATAGAGGAGGAAGGAAACCAAGTCTAAGGCCACACAGCTCAAGGGGGTGGTTGAGGAAAGATTCAAACCCAGCAAATCTGACTCCATCGCTCAAGCTCTGAATCACTCTGGAATATTCTGTCCCCCACATGCAGACTCTAGAACATAGAGTCTACAGGGGAAGGTGATACAGATGGGTGGGCACATGAATCGGCATGTAATTTTGTTGCCAAGGACCCAAGGTGGGAATGGTGACATGTTTGAGAATTTGTGTACAAACAGTGACCTTGAAAATCGGGTATCATTATGCACTACTGGTGTTTGCCTCATTCTACCACCTCCGAACTACAGCTGTGACCCCATACAATGCTCTTTTGAGATGAGATTCTCTCCTGAGGTTACTTAGTGTGAGATTTAAGGTGAAGTTATTTAAGGGGAGATCTCTGTGGAAATTTAGGGGCTGCTCCTACCACTTAGCATTTCTTAAAGCATAAAATCAGGGTAAAATGAAAATCTTGAACAGTAGTTCTGGCTAGAAACAAGGGGCCAGCTGAATCCATGCTGAGAATACTGGAGCCCTGACTCCAGAGAGGCTTGACAGCCTCTGAAAATAGGCGTTTTCTCTCAATTTCCTGCAGAGCAACCACAGATGATGATGACCCAGATCACTGAGAATACACTTGATTTTTCTTTGTAAGCCTCTTCTGTGCTTGGGATTTAGATAGTAATTAATGACAGTTCCTAGCATAATGGAGAAAGTGAGAGTTTTATCTCTAACTTTAGACAAGAAATGAAAGTTTAGCTTTTTATATTATCTTTGATAAAATTAGATAACTAGTTTTATTTATTTTCTTTTACTTTCTTGTTATTTATTACTAAAGTAATACATGGTCATTGTTACCAGTAAAATCATCAAAAGATGTACAAAGGAAAAGTGAGTTATGTCCGTCTATTATTTATTCCCTTTATTCCCTGAGGTAACCCATGTTAACATTCGATGTCCATCCTTCCACTACTTTCTCTATACCCAGACAGACACACTCATATACAGACATACGCAAGATCTCATGTTTTATAAATAAAATGTCCTATACATATTGTTCTGCAACTTGGTTTTCTCACTCATCGTTATATCATGGACACCTCTCCAAGCTGACGGATATCAACAAAAGATTCTTTTAAAATAGCTGCACAATATTTCCTAGTATGGATATGCCATAATTAATTCTAATATTTCCGTGTTGGTGAAAATTGATTTTCTTTCCAGTTTAGAGTGCTGGGAGACACTGAGGCAACTGACCTGTAACATACATCTTTACCCCCTGGTGCTTGCTTTCAAGAGACTCTCCAAAGTTGGACAGCTTAGTCAAAGCATATGCATATGTGTAGTTTACATTTTATTTGATATTGCAAGATCTTTCAAAAATGATAACAACTGACTATCCAACTGGTAATGTGTAAGACTGCCTGATTCCTAATATTCTTACCAGGAATGCATACTTTCACTCTTTAAGTTTTCCGAATGTGGTGAATTTTAAAATATCTCATTTTGTATTTAATTTGCACTTCTTCTATGACAGGTAAATGAGGTTGAGCATATTCTTGTCTATAGGCTATTTGAATTCCACATCCATATTCTTTGCCTGTTTTTCTATTGGGTTATATATCTTTTTAAAAAATGCTGAACATTCTTTTAATATTAGGGATATTAGCCCTTTGCTTTTCATATGCACTGAAACTTTTCTCCCAGTCTCTCATTTTTCTTTTTTCTTTCTATAATATCTTTTACCATCCAATTTAAAAAGTTACACAGTTTAATGTATTTTTTTCTTTGGGCTTCATGGTTTCCTGTCTTCCTAGGAAAGTGTTTCTAACATTTTCATTATTTCATATTTTATATTTATACCTTTAATTGATCTGGAATTCATTTTGTAAAATGGATTGGTATTTAGTGTTTGTTTTTTCCTATGTTGGATGTTCAAGTATGTCAGCAATGCTATCCAATTTTCTGTTTAGCTGAACCAAACTTTTCTCATTGGGCTGAAATGCCATCTTTTTCAAATGTAATTTCTCAGGTATCTTTGCATCTATTCCTGGACATTTACTATGCAGCATTAACGTCTCTGTCTATGCCTTTGCCAGTTCTATTCTGCTTGGTTTTCAGTAGTTTTATAGAAATATTTGACGTCCAGTAAGATAAGTTTCCTCACACTGTTCTTCTCCCATCAATTTCTTGGCTCTTCTCACACCCTTTTTCTTACATGTGAGCCTTGAAATTATTTTATGCAGTCCCTTTGCACAGTCAAACAAAACAAAAGCCCACTGATGGTCTACTAGAAAATGAATTCAACTTACACAATAATTTTAAAATGGTAAGCACTTATAAAAATGTCCTGCCATATAGGAATGTCCATTGTTAGTAACTGTGATTTCTGTCTGGAAGACTGTTGTTTTCACACTCTTTGGAGTTTAGAAAGTTACTAAGAAAGGTTGAAATATACATCCTCTTTCAGGACTCAATAAACCTCTCTAGTCTAGAGATTCAAAATGTTCTTTAGCTCAGGAAAACTTTTTTTTCTATTATTAATTATTTCTCCAACTTCTATCCTCGTTTCTTGATACAAAATTTTTTCTATTATTGCATGTTATGTCTCTAAATATGTTCTCCAAGTCTCCTGTTTTCTCACGACTTTAATTTCTCTGGGCCTTCACTCCATGTTGGGGTATTTCTGCTTTTTGATCCTCTACATCACAAATTCAGTTCTCTGCATTACTCATTCTCCTAATCAGGTTATTTATTAATTTTTTTAGTTTTAGAATTTAATTTGGTGCCCGAATTACATCTTCCTGCTGCTTCCCTGCCATTTTGATTAAGGTTCTCTCCTGTTTCTCCCATTAGTTGAACTTCCTCGAGACCCGCTGTCCTAAGATCGTCACATGCTCTCAAGATCACATTTCTCTTTAGTGAGTTGTCATGATTCTCTCCTGACCAGGATTTTGTGCTTCTTTAGGACTCACAGAGCTCAGGTTTTTAAAGTCTCTTGAGAAGTGACAAACCAGCCAGGAGTGGCAGACGAGTGCTTCTCCCCCCTACTATCTACCAGTAAATTAGTTCACAAACTGTTAGTATTCTGGGGGGTCTGGGGGGGGGCACGTGTAGAATTGCCACTCTTCTCCCCAGGGCAGGCACCCCCTTTTCCATTCGCAAGGCCTGGGAACACTTCTGCTTTCCAGGGGGAAGTCACCGTTGGTATTAACACCAGGTCACGTGGAGCAACTGGGTAGGTGAGACTCCTGCTTGAGGGGAGGGGATCTCTAGGGTTCAGAAGGTAGTTTCTAAGGGTGGGTCTTTGCCTTGGAAAAAGACAATCTTTTCTTCTTCCTCAGGGGCTCTCACTGGCAACCAGAAACAATCATTCTCTTCCTGCTTAGTCTCTGGGGATCCCAAGAGAACCACAGCCTCATAGGTGCCCTCCAGCCCCTCCTGAAAAGGGAAGCAGGAAGAGGTGTTCCATCGTTTCCTCCCATGATCCACGATTAGATGTGGAGAGAGCCAACAGTAGACATCTGTGCTACTGTCAGACAGTTATCTTCCAATCACAGAGAATCGGGCTATTTTATATGGGCTAAGCTGGGGACATTTTTCTACTTCGTCACTATTTCACACTTCTGAACAGAGGGACAGGAGATTGGATAGTAAGTATTTAGCATAGAAAAATATGGGTATGCCATTATTACTGGTAGGAAGTATATATTTTTGAGAAGCCTCACGGTATATGATTCCATCAGGGAATATATCAGGGATTCCAAACAGCTCAGCAACTTCCTCTGAGAGAAACCCTTTCTGACCGTGACTCACATCTTTGTCAATCACCAAGTCCAGGCCAACCTCTCTGGCCTGAAGTATTCCTTCCAGAGAATATTTCAGTCTAATAGTTTCTGAGTCATGCCTTTTGGTTTTGGCTCTTGGTGAAGGTAACATGAGGAGCCTTGAGACCTATGTATCCTTAGGGTTTTCAAAAATATGTTTGATTATTCTTGATTCACAGTGCCTTAGCAATACCACATAGGAATTTCCATTAAATATGAAATCTTCTAACCAGGCATGAAACATTAGCAGAAGGCCAAAGTAGCCTAAATTTTTTTTAACCTTGTTGTGTTAAAAAAGAATATAAAGCAAATATAGCAAAATGATGAGATTGGTTAAATTTAGGGTTGTCACATTGGTGTTTGTGATGTCTCTCTCTATACTATTCTGTAGGTTTGAAGTATTTTGTATTAAATTCAAAAGACTCTTATTGACAGAAGTGACAATTTTCGGGAGATTCAGGTAACAAGCTGAGAATTAAACAGTGAAAAATGCATTGATCAGCTGTTAATTTCCACTTGGTGATTCTAGAATGTGAGTTTGTGATGTGAGCAAATGGGAGTGTTTTTTTACAGTGTCCTACCTATACTCCATCATTTTTATTTTTTGCTGAGGACTTGCTATTCTGACCTCAGGATTAAGGAAACAACCACGTAGCTGGGTTCCTTGTTCCCTGGCTGAAGGGGAAGGAGGTAATGTAAGGCCCTTTACCACAACAGACCTCTCCATTCCTTACAATAGCCAAGCTTCTTTTTAATAGTCCATTATCTCTCAATCCCTATTGAAACTATGCAAAACCCGATGATGTCAATGCCCAGACTATGTACATCAAGGTGACACATTCATGATTTTTCCTTGCTGTGTCACACTGTACTGTATTTTCTTTGTTCAGATGTTGAGACTTATACAACAATTTAGGAAAAAATACAGACACATAACACATTGTTAGCATATTTTTCAATGAGAGACAGGGAGATATTCAAAAAGAGAGAGAGAGAAACTGCAGGGGAGAGAGCGAGAATGAATATGAATCTCTTTACTGACAAGGCACACTGACCAAAGCAGGGTTATGAGACCCCCTAATGGAGGATGTTTTTGCTGCAGCTCAGGAATCTAACAGAATTTTAAAAGAATCCAAGCCCTGTAGTAGCTCTGAAATCCTCTGACTGTGATATTTACATACTATTACATACATACTATTTACATACTACCACTTCATTTTCTTTCCTTTCCTTTTATTTGAGTAATGAGTTTAAGTGCCACTAATTCCTTTTTTTTATACTAAAGGTCATCATTGTCAGGGACTCAAGGCATTACATAATGTTCAGATTTAGCATTTCTGAATATATGACAGAATAGTGTTTTGGAAACTGCCCTGAGGCCCCTGGACTGGTTGGATACACCTTGGCTTACTGGTTCCTATGCAGCAGGCTGGAACAGCCAGTGTGGGAAGCCAAGCTTTTTACATACTACACAATCCACGGTCCAGCATCGTTGATTCTGCCTGACACTGCTTTCAGAAAGAAGGGATGGGGTACATGCTAGCCTCTGCCCTCCCAGCTGTTAGAATTATAGCTTCCGTATTACACTACCATCCATAGTGGGCAGTGTGAGTGCGCAGATTCACTACTTTTGAAAATATTGAAATTAGAGTACCTAGAGATTTTCAAAGTTGCAGCCCTCAAATTACAAGACAATCAGCTTTGGAATATCATTCCCAGTCCATGGAGAAGGAAAATAAAATTACTACCTGGTCTGACAGGTCAAGTTACCCTCTGGACAAAATTCGCCATCCCCTTCCTTTTTTTAGCAAAAAATCTGAATTTCTTACCAAGCCAGCAAGGCCCTATAGGGTCACCCTTCTCACACTTGCCTGTTTCATCTTTTATGCTGCCCGGCCCCTCCTATCCTCCCTACCATGTCCTAGGTTTCCTCAGCGCCTGTGCTGTCCATCCTCATGGTTCCTTCCCTCCTTCTTCAGGCCTCTGCTCAGTCATCACCTTACCAGGGAGACCTTCCCAGACCACCGAATCAAGACCGTCCTCTGCCATCACGCTCTGAACTTCACTTGCTCAGTTTCCAGTTGAGCACTTCCCACCAAAAGAGCTTCGGGGGTTTCCTTCTCTCACCTGTGCTTTCTGTCAATGTAAACACTACAGGAGAGAGGATTCAGAGAGTTCTGCTGTATCCCCAACACCTAGAACATCCGCGCTCAATATGCATTTGTTAAAGACATGAATGAAATATTGTTGAAAAAAATGAATAAGTGACACTTTCTTCCTGCTTCTTCAAAACTAAAGCAAACAACATTATGATTACATCCCGCTTCTCAGCAGTCATACTGAGAAGCGGGATGTAATAATGTCACATTTAGTAACTAGCTGTCAATACTACTGTTGCGGGACTTCCCTGGTGGTCCAGTGGTAAAGAATCCGCCTTACAGCGCAGGGGACACAGGTTTGATCCCTGGTCAGGAAACTAAGATCCCACATACCGCGGGGCAACTGAGCCTGCGGGCCGTAACTACTGAGCTCGTGCGCCTCAACTAGAGCCCGCGTGCTGCAAACTACAGAGCCCATGCACTCTGGAGCCTGCGTGCCACAACTAGAGATGCACATCACAACTAGAGAGAAGCCCACGCGCCACCATGAAGAGCCCGTGCGCCTCAATGAAAGATCCCGCATGCCTCAACGACTCCCATGTGCCGCAACTAAGACCTGACGTAGCCAAAAAAAAAAAAAAAAACTAAATTAAAAAAAAATACTACTGTTGCTATTACTAGTTACTATTAATATTAGAACTTGGGATGATAATCCATATTATATTTCATTACTTGTGAATAAAACGCTCTACAATTCATCTCGTGCCTCCAGCATTCTTTACATTTGTTAATACAGCCGTTCTTAACCTTTCTGTTGTCTTGTATCTCTTCGGGAATCTGATCCAATCCGATTAAATCTACTGGATCCTATACCCAGAAAAATGCATACAAGCCTAAATTCTCTAGAAAATTGACGGGTTCATGAACCCTCCTAAGTGTAACCAAAGCAAAGGTAAAATGTTTCTGTTATTGAGCTTTAGAAAAAGCTAGGTATGCAATGTCTTGCAGAGTTACCAATTAGAGTGTCTTTTCTCCACAACAGTGTATTCATTAAACTGGTCCTACTGAATTACTCAATTCATTTTCTGGAGATACTTATTTAATTTTAATGTGGGTTGATGGTGGCAACAGTGGTGTTGGTAGTGGTTCGTGTGTATATATGTGTGTATGTGAGTGTGTGTGTATGTGTGTGTGTGTTTCCATAGGACTCATATTAAAAAGTAGTAGGGAGAACTTGGTTTGCGTATCAGTTATGTCGCTCTGCAGCTGTTTGACTGCAGGCATGTAATTTAATTTCTCGGATTCATCCCTTATCTTTAAAAGGAGGGAAATAGGATATACCTTAGAGCACTGTTATAAAAACTCAATAAGAAGACATAGGTGAAGTCTCTTTGGTACCGTGTACCTGACATAGGTAAGCACAAGACAAATAACTATTATAATCCTGCTCAGATACCATTTTTTTGTCTGATGTTCTCATCTCCCTCTTACTTGGGTACCCTTAGACCAATGTACTAGATGAACATATTTTAAAAATCATTTTGATTTTCCACACAGTAATACACATTGGCCTTTTGACGACTTTTCTAAAAATAGAACTAGTTCAGAATTTATTGCAGTTCACCCAGAATGAAAGATTAAATCACTGTTGGATTATAAGGAGACATTAACCCAATTATTCTTCAAAATGGCAATATATTTGCTGCATACCATCAGTATCATCAAGCAAGAGTAGAAATTACATTACTCTAAATATACACCAGATGGCTCTAGGGTGACATGGTTATTAAAAAAGTAAGAGTCTTGATTGTTTATAGATTCCCCAAGGGCAAAATCTGTGTCTAATCTGTGTCTGTAGCTTACCCACAGCAACCAACTGAGGGATACAAGAGTGAAATGTATTTTAATTGATGGTAATAGCAACAATTCAGCATTCTTTTCAGAACTACAGTCTCTGCTAATTTGTCTAAAAAGATTTGAAGATTTCAAAGTAGACAAAAAAAGGGTGACACTCGGGTTTCTAAGGTGAGGGCTAGTTGATGTCAAAGGACAAGAAAGAAATGAGATTTTGCTTGTAGATGCTCAATTTAAAAACTCAGAGTGCTATATTGTGCTGCTACTCAAAATACCGTCTGAGGAAAAACTTCAGGCCTTTTATTTTACTCCTTCAGTGAAAAAAGTTAAAAATTAAAGTAAATAATACTTGTTTAAAGAAGGTTGTGCTCTTACTTGTGCCAGGTACTGTTCTAGGTCCTGGGGACTCAATGGAGAACAAAATAGACATGGGCTGCCCTCATGGGATTACAGTGTTCATTCCCCTGCAGAGGAGGGGGTGGGAGGGAGAAAGGGATTAGTGAGGAAAAATGAAGGTTTTGCTTTTCATTTCCTTTAATGAGATTTCTTTCCCTTTAATCTGACTTGCAGTCATGCATATATATAAAACTGCAACAAAATAAGTGATTTAAATAAGCAGATAAATTCTTCCTTTAAAATTCAACCAACCAAGCAAACATTGGACCAAGTTCCTTTGTAAATATCCTTGGTTGTATAAGTTCCTCCAAACCATTTAAATGATCACTTACTGAACTGATCACTTACTGAATTTCTTTAACCTTCTAGCAAAAGGTAGATACTGCAGACCTCATGAGCCTGAGACTTTGCAATCAGTGCTTGGGGTCAATTTTGTTTCTTGGCTCTCAAAGTTTGAATGAGCTGCTTATGTGGTCACTATACCAATTCTGGAACAAACTGTTACACAGATAACTTAAGGCTGAGCCTGTGGGACCTTACTCACTTCTCCCACCTGGACTTCCCAACTGGGGCAGCAGTTATATCCTGACACATTTTTTCTCATCCCCATAATTCCTGGCTTCCTAGTTGTGAACTCCAGATTCTATATTAACCTACAGTGCCTTTAGTGCTGCTCTAGACCTGCACTGCCCAGTAAGGCAGCCATAAGCCACATGTGGCTACGGAGCATTGGAAATGTGACTAGTCTAAATGCAGATGTGTTATAAATACAAAATATACACTGGAAGTCTAAGACTTTGACAAAAAGATTATAAAATATCTCATTAATACTTTTAAAATATTGATTAAATGTCAAAATAATATTTTTAATATACTAGGTTAAATGAAAATCTATTCAAATTCATTTCATTTGCTTCTTTTTAAAAACATATCAACTAGAAAATTTTAAATTACATATGTGGCTTGTATTATATTTCCATTGGAGAGTACTATGCTAGGCTCCTTTAATGATGTTTTGGATTTCAGCTTTCCATATCATTTGAGGCTGTTTGCTTCCCTTGCAGGAAGCAGGAATTCACCTGATCTCCACTTTTCACCCCCACCCCAATGGTCAGGCTCTTTGCCAGACACAAGGACTCCATTTCAGAACTTCTAAATGAAATGCAAATGAAAAGTAATATGCAGCATTATTTTGTAATAATTGTTTGTGACAGTTCAGTCCAATGCCATCATGCTAGAAACTATGCGAGGCACTGCGTAGACTACAAAGAAGCCAGGTAGGTCTTAGGTACAGTTCCCATCAGCAATGAGCTTCCAGGCAAGTGGAAGGGGAAGGGCATGATTCAATAGGGAGATGAGTTCCCAGGCTGATGTGGTTCTTACACACCATCCCATTCATCACCACTGCTTGTTTGCATCAGAAAGTTACAATGCACCACAGGGATTTAGAAATGAGAGAAAACCCAGATAGGTGGGGAAATCAGGAAAAGTCTCATGACAGGAATAACAAAGGAGCTCATGCTTGAAGGCTGGGGTGGAAGAGTGAAGGATCAAGTATTTTCGGTAAAGAGGAAGAGGGCAGGGAGGTGTAGAGAATGTTTGGGGAAGAACGAGTCATTGAGTTTGGCTGCAGCAGAGGCGCCAAAAGGCTGGAGAGGTAGCGAAGGTTGGGACTGAGAATGTGGAAACACTGGATTCTGGGCTGGATTCTTACCCTGGTGGACAATGGGAGCCACCACAGCTATGCTTTAGGGAGAACTATCATAATGTTGTACGGTTGAAGTGAAATGAGGGAGAGGCTAGAAGTGAAGAGACCAATTACAAAAGGCTTGAAATAATCTATACCAGGGATTTGTCATTCTCCCTTCCATACTCCTGGTACATACTGCCAGCTGATCATGGCATTCTTTCCCAGATGCAACCTCTGGATTCTTCTCAACAATGTTGCGGGAAGCTATACATTGACATATGGAAGAAAACTGATTCCCTATGCTTTATTTAGCAAACGTGTTAGGACCCTTAATTAGGGTGGTAGCAATGTTGGCAGAAGAGAAAAAATACAAAATCATCTCAGATGTTGAATATATACCTCTGGCATCTCATTGGAGGGAGGGAATATGATTGCACTAAGCATTCTTGCCTTCTTAACTAAGATGATATTTGTGCCACAGATAGAAACAGAGACGCCCCTAAAGGCTGTGGTCTTCCCATCAAAGATGATGAGTTTCACTGTCGGCATGTTGCATACGAAGCAGTGTTAGATCATTTAGAAAGAAAAGCCCAGGAAGTTTTGGGATGTGCAGGCCTGGGGCTATGGATAGAGGATGGGTCAGAAGGTCTTGATTGGAGAGTCTTCTACCCAGAAGTCAGAGATGAAAACACGGGCTTACCTGGGAAGGTGTGAGAAGAGAATTTCAGAGCATGCCTACGTCTGTGTGCAGGATGAAGGGATACGTATAGTGCACATATGATCAGAGAGGCCCAGAGAGTACAAAACTAATGGAGTTCCCTAGAGAATGAGGAAGGAAAGAGAATTTTAAGGACATTCTTTGTTTTAAAGGTCAGAATAAGTAGAGGTGGTAAAATGGCAATCACATTTGTTCACTGGGGAATCACTGATCATCTTTTTTTTTTTTATGCGGTACGCAGGCCTCTCACTGTTGTGGCCTCTCCCGTTGTTGAGCACAGGCTCCGGACGCGCAGGCTCAGCGGCCATGGCTCACGGGCCCAGCCGCTCCGCGGCATGTGGGATCCTCTTGGACCGGGGCACGAACCCGTGTCCACTGCATCGGCAGGCGGACTCTCAACCACTGCGCCACCAGGGAGGCCCCGCTGATCATCTTTGAGAGGGTCCTCAGTGTTAGAGATGGTGAAGATGGAAGCAAGTCTACAATGGAGTGAGCTGATGATGGAGGGCATAAAAGCATTGAGCACAGCAAAAGAGAGTAGAAGAAGGAACACTATTTTGAAAAAATTCCAAGAGAGAAGGAATGCATTTTGACTTCCGTAGGCTATATAAGACTTGAAATGGGTATATTCATAGGCTGAAAGGAAGGCTCTGATGCAAAGGGCAAGATTAATATAACCTGGAAAAGGTATCATGGATGGAACAAAACCCAGGAAGCTTAAGGAAATGTGATCAAGGGCAAGGTGGGGTGAAATTAGGAGAGGCCTGACCTTCTGAACCAATAGTGAAGAAAGAGAGAGAAAATAAAGACACAGGAATATTTAGCAACTCAGGAAAGGTAAATAACTCATCATTAGTCACTACATAAGTTGGGGAACCATGATTCTAGTCCAGGCCCACCGGCTCCAAAGCCCAGGCTGGTGGCCAGTACCCTGAGTCCTTAGAGGGTTAAACTGTATCCTCCATCACAGAGCCTGGCAGACAGAAAGGGGCTGAATGTTTGCTGAACATATGAATTAATGAATGATCAAATCATTGTGACTATCAATTTTTACTGTACAATACCTTAGATGTAGAAGTTATAAGACCATAGGCAACATGTTTATTCATCACTGAAAATATCATTCTCTAATGTTCTCTCATTCCAGCAACACACAATGCTGGCCATTCAGACCGGTTCAAGGCTCCATCCAATTCAGGCTGCCAGGTGGAAAAGCCCGAGTGGACACACATTCATTGGTCAACCATGAACCCCCGAACCCAGTGGAGTCAAGACGCTGGAAAGCACAAGCAGGTATGACACAGGCTCCAAAGTGGGGAGGAATGCAGACTAGTTCATTGCACTTTTTTAGAATGCACCTGATATTAAACTATTGTCTGCAATACTAAGTAACAACTTAAGAGTGAAAAAAGGTTCAACATTCATTCAACACGTCTACCATCTATCCTTCGCCACTGTATTTTATTTTGCCACTTATTTCAGTATCAGTAACCACCCACATTTTCATGCCAGCAATACTGTTATACAGCTCTCAAAGGGAGGAGTGGTGAAAATGCAAATGTATGACTTAAAAACTGTTTTAAACACTGCTTCATGAAAACCAGAGGAAAAAAGGCTTCTCTTCAATTCTTCTCCCAAATATTTTCTGTTTACAAAAAAATATTGAAATCAAACATTTATTTTACTCACAATAAAAACAACAAAATTCACTGCCAGTAAAAAAAATTCCTTAGTAGTTACTGCATTAAGCATGAGGAATAAAAATCATTTGCAACATTTTTACAGGTAAGAACAGGCAAGTGTACATGGAACCCATTCTGTTGCTCTACAACTCAGTCTGACTTTGATATCTTGATGTCTTTCTCTCTCTTGATCTGTTTCTCTTCCGTACTGCTCCCAATCTTAATCTCACTTTGTACAAGACAGTGAGTTGGAAAAAGCCTTACCAACACTAGCACTTTACTGTAAATCAGTTTAATGATACCCACTAGTATTGTTGCATTTTTAACATCTGCTAAAAGGAGACAAATGCTGGGAATGACTCTCTCTAATGGAAATAACTCTTATACCTAAGTTGAGAATATAATAGAAAAAAGAGGCCATATCTGGTCCTCTTAAAATCTTACTCCTGGGATTACCACTTGCTCCATTAGAGCTTAAGGCAGCCTTAGCCAACTTTATTATCACTGCTTGGCTTCTCTGGAGAACCTACTCATTTATTAAAAAACACTAGCATTATTACCGATTCATGATCAATGTTCTAAATGTTCCCCTAAATTCAATCAGAACATTACGCTATGTCCCCTTTACGTTGGAATACTGAGGTTTATTCCTATGTAAAGTTATCTCTACCGAGATTTTAGAAGTCAATTGTGTTAAAGTTCCAGTAAATTAAAAAAAAAAAACCCAAAGTGTTCCTTATTTATCTCATATTATCTGACCAGTTCTGGAACACAAACAAGTTATCAGAAAACAATCTTGATACAGCGAATTTATCTGGAACAAATGTTTTCCATTCAATTGAGGGAATCACAACTTTTCTCCAAATACTGGCTTCTCACTGGAAACTCCTAGCCCTGATCATCTCTAGACGATTTTTAAGGGGGTTTTGGCCTTTTTTCCTTGTTTCTCTTCACTAGAGTTATATCATTGTTCTTCTTTGACTCCTTCCTTCTTTCTGTAATATTAGAGAAGGGCTGGGAAGGAGAAGTATCCATTTTTGGGTACCTGTTACAAATCACGCACTGTTTTGATTAATCTCATCTAACAATCCTATTCTAACCCCATTTTACAGACGGAGAAACACACTCAGATTAACAGCCAGAGGGCAGAGGCAAGATCTGCACCCAGGTCTAGCCCTAAAGCCCTGTCCTTCTACCTGTACTCAGCTGCCTGAAAAGTAGGGTGGTTCAAACTGCGCATTTTCCTGCTCCCAAAGGTGCTGTGGGATGAACGAGCCACTCGCTCACTCACTGCAGACAATAGAAGATGGAAGTGTAATGACAGGGTCCTAATTCATTTTCTTCTCTTCTGCAATTTCAAAATTATATGCGACCACCTTGAACATCTCAGGGAATTTCCACACAATTCCAATATTCATTCATTTAAAATCTCTTAAAGAAAACAGTGCAGCAATTATTTCTGCGGAGGGCTGTAGTCAACATCTCCTAGGCCTCTGAATCTAAATCAGAATTGTAGATGAAAAGTGGCTTTCTTCAGAGAAATATTTAGAACCCAGATAAAAAGTGCATAGTTCTTCAGGGAAGCCTCTAGAGGCCGATACAGTGTGAGTAACGGCCAAACTGGGGGATTCTACCTCCTTCCCACATATGCTCCAATGTGACTGGCTCATGGGCTGGTACATGAATGATTTGAAGAATAAATGAAAAAAAAAAAAGACTTTTAGCAGAACAATTACTTTAATTTTCCTTTGTATTAACCAAAGGATGCATCAAATACAGAGTTTAAAATAAAAAATTTTAACAAGGGAAGAAAGAATGTTAAGGAGTGATGCTCTGCGTAAAATGGAATAGAACAATTTATCAGGGTGACAGAATCTTTTCAATGCAGCAGGGTGCTACAAAACTGATTCAGTGTTTCCTTAGGTTTTTGTAAATACCCACTTTTCATTTCTCTCACATAGAAGTCAATCAAATGTATGTATCTCAGAGGCAGTCTGTATTATGTTCCTGTACAAGAGGACATTTTAGACTTATTAGATTTATACAGTGATTTTCCTCTGCAGAGCTCAAAGTGCCTCATCCAAAACACTTATATAAAGAATACCAAATGCTTCTCAAAATGCCAAAAGTAACTCAGGTAAACAGTAGAGCATGAACCATGAGAACAGGGAGAAAATAAGAGTAGACGTGTAGATGCAAATAGATCTAAAAATGCCAACGTGGAGTAAATCAATCCTTTCTGCACACAGTGCCCCACGTCTGTAAACACCACTGTCATGTTGTCACTCCTGAGCTAGTAAACAGATATGCCAAACCAGATCACTCCACTTGGGGATGTGGTGGTACAGGGCAAACAGTGCTAATTCCAGGGATGCTAGTGGGCAGGCGACCCCTCCCCCACGTTGGAGGGCTCATGATCTGCCAAGCAAGACACACCTCCTGACACATGACATCTTTCTGGATATCTTGGGGGTATAGGGTCAAAGATTATCAAAAAGTGATATTTTTTTGTTAACTGGATCTGCTTTCACTTGGAGATACAGAAGTGTTAATAAATATTAGGCAGTTTAAAAATACATAGGACGATACATATAAAATACAATACATATAAAACAGATAACCGACAAGGACCTACTGTACAGCACAGGGAACTCTACTCAATATATTGTAATAACCTATAATGGAAGAGAATGTAAAAAAAGAATATATATATTATATATATATATGTATAACTGAATCACTTTGCTGTACACTTGAAACACAACTTTGTAAATCAACTCTATTTCAATAAAAAATTTTAAAAATAATTTTAAAAAATACATAGGACAAGATTCAGTCTCTGAAAGAGGGATAATCTGTGTGGAGATTCAGCCCCTCACACTGGAATAAAATATGACAAATTGAACAACATCTGATTACTTCTGAAATTCTAAAGGCACATAACTCAAAGTTTTCTGAACCATATCCTTTATGACTCTCGAAGATCAAAGATGTATTACATTATGGGAAACTGAATAGCACTGGAATGTCAAGAATATCCATTGTCTGCATTGTATTGCATTTTGCATTTTCCAAAAGAATATATGTGAATGAGATGTATATTTTTCTTTAGAGTCTCCTGGAAATATATCAAAGCTTTAATTTAATTCCTGTGCTTCTGAGATAAATTAACCAAAGAGATCTAATCTTGGCTGTATGAATAGGTATTAGATTTAGTAGACAGACTTGTAGCTTACCTTTTTCTAGCAACCTAAAAACAACAACTGGATGGAATTTCTACCCAACTTTGATGAAAAGTGCAAATGCACATTTTCCATCATTATCACAGGAAAGGGAAGTAGGTCTGCTAAGGATGAAACAGCGTTTGATGTGAACAGTATGAGCCTTTTCATTCAGAGATATTTAACTGGGTCCTGGAATCTGACGTGTACAGATGTAGACACAAGACACAAGAGTGTGAGTGGCATAGTTAAAACACCACTGATCAATTTGGGGAGAGGGTACTGATTATTTGGAATTTAAATAGAAAGGCATCAATCACTACGGGAGCTTCCCCAAAACATCACTTCCGCTAGAATCTGAAAACATCAAAGTGAGAGATCCTGGACTTCTAAGAGTAGAAACCTGCCAAATGTACCATCTCCCCCATGAATGTACAACAAATGCTAAAGGAACAACAAATGCTAAAAGGAAAGGAAGAGAGAACTCAAAGCTGAAGACTTCACCAAAGGCAGGGAGAAATTCCCAGCAGGAGGATGGTAAGTCCTCTGGGCCTTCAGCTTGGCCTTTCTATTCTGTCCTGGGCTCTGCAAAGCAGGAAACAGAAGGCAGAGTGAGGGGTCAGCGCCACCCCTGAAAAATGGACAGAGTCCTACTGCCTGGAGCTGACAACTGCGTAACTGTGGGCAAGTTACACAACCTCTCCTCACATAGAAAACGGAAATCTTAATACTCCATATGGGATTATTTCAAGGTAATCACTTAGCCCAATGCCGGGTACTTGGCAAGTACTCAATATTTTTTAATTACCAGATCTAATACCTTTGTAGGTATAACGTGTCAGCCCCAGAAGCACATGAAGGAAATCCAAGACAATGAAAATACGCCTCATGAGAAGGATTAGTAACTTTACGGTGGAGAAACTTGGCAAACACCGCTGCAGCCAAGGGATTAAGGTAACCATCATCAGGGATGCGTCTTGTTGACAGTAGGTACCCTTGATATGATGTGCTGAGGAGGGCACTTCCCTCCCAAGAACCCTAACACCAGTCTAATCAGGATAAAGACACCAGACAAACCCAAATTGCAGAAATTCTACAAAATGCCTGTCTGGTACTCCTCAACACTGTCAAGGTCATGAAAAACAAGGAAAGTCTGAGACTCTGTCACAGTCAACAGGAGACTAAGGAGACATGATGACTATATATCATGTGGGATTCTGGATGGGATTCTGGACCAGAAAAAAGATACTAGGGGAAAACTAGTGAAACCTGAATAGAACTTAGAATTTAATTAACAATAATAATGGACCAATGCTGGTTCCTTATTTGTGACACATGTACCATAGCAATGTAAGATGTTAACCACAGAGGAATCTGTGTGGGGTATATGGGAACTCTCTCTACTAACTCCGCAATGTTTTCATAAATCTAAAACTGTTCTAAAACAAAATATTTATTTAAAAATAGGCTCCACAGAAAATTTGGTACTTGACCTATTGTGGTACATATCTGAACTCTTGATAAAAGACTGGGAAGTGCAATGATGAGATTGCCTGAGAACAAATCTGTTTCTAAATCATCCACGGGAAGCTATTTTGTAATCTGCTGTATTAAATTAATAAATATACTGCTATGTTCTTAAATACTCATCCTAGTGGAATGCCCATCTAGATAATTCTAGCTCAGTTAAGTGTCAATCCAAAGAGAACAACGGTCAATCTTGGTGGGGTGGAAACGGAGTGGATTTTGGAGCCAGGCAAACTGGGATTCAAGTCTAGGCCCTGACACTTACACTATTACCATTTAGGAAAAGTCAGGTCCACCACCCTGCTTTTCAGTTTCTGTGTCTATTAAGCAGGTTTACTCATCTCTCAATGTTCTGGGCAGTATTAAGCAACATATGTACAGTATCTAGCATTACAGATGCTTGAGAAATATCCATTTCCTACCCTTCCATTTCTATTTTCAGCGGCTACCATCTGACTGCCTCTCTGACATCTCTGCCTGGATATCTCCCATATATCTCAAACTTAACAGGTTTCAAACTAAACTCCCGACTCATCCTACACCCCCTCACACACTCCTTCCCCTGCCAACATGTTTTTCTCCGAGACTTTACCAATTCTGTAAGTGGCACAACCAGCCCACCTGACACCCAGTTTCTCAAGCCAGAAGTGTAGGAGTCGTCCTTGATTCCTTCCTTTTTCTCACTCTCACCCTCCACATCCAATCCTTCAGCAAGTCCTCTCCTTTCCATCTGTGAGATATTTCTCAAATCTGACCACTTCTCTCCATCTGCCTTGCCTCCACCTCTGTTTCAGGTAATTAACGCCTTTACAGGTCTCTTCAATCACCTCTGCTCCTCGCAAGCAATTTTCCACATACTGGCCAGAGTGCAGTTTGAAAAACATTGATCAGGGCATGTCAGCCCCATTCTTAACAGATTTCAAGGACTTTTCATAATTTTCAGAATAAAGTCAAATCCCTGCACCATGGCACCTCACTCTTCCCAATGGCCACCCAGTGCCACTTGGACGGTTCTCAACCTCCTGTGCTCTCCCCTCTGTTGGGAATGCTATTCTTCCCCAGGCACCCCCCATAACTGGCTGCTTCTTAGCCTCTAGAGATTGACAGCTTCTCTCAACATCTGTTCCAATAAGATTTTTTAAGGGCTGTCTACCCCTCTCTCATTGTTCCTGGTTGATTTTCTTCACAGCAGTTTTCACGTTTTATAATGCTTTATCTCTTTGTTTGTTTGCTGTTTGTTTCACCACACAATTTTGCAAGCTTCTAGAGGGAAGAGAAGGAGACTTTTTATTCACTGATATAAGGCCAGTGCCTAGAAAACTGCCTGGCATACAGCAGGTGCCCAATTTATTGACTGAATGAGTGAATGAATCGGTAAGTAAGGTATCTTTCAATTCTACTAAAAAGCACCACAAAAATGTAGACTTATAGTATGATCCCTATTTTATGTAAATAAAATATATGAGAAATACATGTAAATAAAAAAGACAAAATTTACCAAAATATTTATGGTTATTACCTTTTACTGATGGAGTTAAAGTTTATTTTAATTTTGTTTCTCATATTTTTGTACTTTACAATATCTCTAGCATTAATGAGTATTACCTACATGCTAGGAAATAAATTTTATTTTATGTTAAACTATAGAATAATGAACTCGTGATAAGAAGTATAAGGTGCTTTCTGGGTAAGTCAGTCTTTTTTTATACTGAAATCTAAGGAGATTCTTGTTATTTTATTCTGTAAAATACATGGTTTCTGAAGTCTGAAGTTCTTGCTTTAATTTCAGCACTGACTCACTCTGTTTTTGACAAACAGAAACCTTGAAGAGTTTCCTTGGATGAGAAATAGAGACGATGATAATAATGCCTGCCCTACCTTTGTCTTTGGTGAACTATAGGGTACCAAAAAAATGTAGTTCTTTTAATTCTCCTCTAGTCTAGCCTGTATGCTACCAAAACATTTCAGAAGAGATGAAAATATTCTGCTTATAAAAATATTAATACACTGAAATATAAAAGCAGCTTTTCTCCACAACCAGCATGGCTTTTCTATCAGTTACTATGTACACTCGAGCAAGATGCTACTTCTCTAAATAAAGATGCCCCTCCCCCAAATAGCTTATAATGACACTGCTGTCAAGTAAATTCAGAAAGAAAGAGGTTTGGTGACCCAAACATTCTCTTTGGTAGGATGATTCAGAGTGCAGATAGGAGGAATGTGAATGAATCAAACCCTAGAGGTCTGACTACAAGTATCTATTTCACCCAATTCATTCAAAGAACAAATATTGAGATTCAGCTATGTGGTAGGCACTTTTCTGGATCCTGCATATACACCAGTGAAAAAAAGAACAGACAAACATAATACCTTCGTGGAATCAACAAGATAACTGAGTAGATTACATGGAAGTGATAGATGGAGAAATATAAAACAAGTTGCAGCCCAGGGTAGGAAGTTGCAATTTAAATACGGTGGCCAGGGCTTTCCTGGTGGCGCAGTGGTTGAGAGTCCGCCTGCCGATGCAGGGGACACGGGTTCATGCCCCGGTCCGGGAAGATCCCACATGCCGTGGAGTGACTGGGCTCGTGAGCCATGGATGCTGAGCCTGCGCGTCTGGAGCCTGTGCCCCGCAACGGGAGAGGCCACAACAGTGAGAGCCCCGTGTACTGCAAAAAAATAAAATAAAATAAATAAAATAAAATAATAAATACAGTGGCCAGAGAGAGTCTTACCAAAAAGATGACTCACCAAAGAGGATTTGAATTGGGCAAGGGAGCAAACTATGCAGATATCTGGGGAAGAATAGTCCCAGTAGAAGGAACTTTGCAGCAAGTATAAAGGACCCGGGAGGATATTTTAGGGAATAACAAAGAAACCAGTGTGGCTTGAGCAGGGTGAGCTGGGGAAGAACAGAAGGAGAAAAAAGGTTAGGGAGGAAATAAGAGATTGGCTCCTACATGGCCTTATAGCCACTGTTTCAACTTCAGCTTTTACTTTGACTCAAATGGAGAGCCAAGGGTGACATGAACCGACTTGTGTTTTGATAACATTACTGTTACACTCTGGCTCCTGCATTGAGAACAAGCTTTAGGGGTAAGGGTGAGGGTGGAAGTATGGAAACCAGTTAAGAGGCTCTTGCCTCCTGGCAGAGGTGATAATGGCTGAGACCAAAGTGGTAGTGGTTCCAATTATGATGGCAAGATTTAGGATATATTTTAAAGGTAAAACAATAGGATGTGCCGTAGGCCTGGCCAAGAAGAGTCAAAGATAACTGGAAGATTTTTGGCCTAAGTAACTGGAAGGATAGAGTAGCCATACACTGGCATGGTGAGATTAGGAGTTTAGTTCAGTTTAGTTGGAGATCCCTAACAGATATCCAAATGGGGCTATCAGGTAGGCAGTAGATCAGTAGATCAGGGGAGGGATTCAGAGCAGAGTGAAATTTTAGGAGTCTCAGTGCAGTAATTATACTTAAAGCCATGAGACTAAGATCCCAAGTGCATGAATGTAGACAAAGAAAAAAATCCAAGTTCTGAGCCCTGAAGATAAGGAGGAACAAGCAGAGAAAATTCAGAAGGAACAACCAGAGATGTAGGAGGAAAAGCAAAAGAATGTGTGACTGGAAGCCAAGTGCAAAAGGATTCCAAGGAGGAAGGATTATTGGTCAACTGGTCAAGTGCTACCACTAGGCAAGGGTAGGGTGGAAGTATGGAAACCAGCTAGGTTTCTAGGTCATAGAACATGTGGACCCAAAACCGGCCATTGGGTTTAACAATGTGAAAATCACTGGTGACCTTAACAAGGATAGTTTTGGTGGAATGGTTGGGGTGAAAGCCTGACTAAAATGAGATTAAGAAAGAGAGGAGTAGAAATGGAAACAGTGAGTATAGAACATGTTTGAAAGGTCTGGTATCAAGGAGCACAGAGAAGTAAACAGCAGGTGGGGGGCGGGGAGGCGGCAATGGAAGTTTCCAAGTAGTTCCCCTAAAGGAGAAGAAGCAAAATTTCCTGGGAATTACAAAAAGGACATCAAGGTAGATCTGGTCTGGAATGCTGGGAAGCTCAGTGCGAGAAAGCGCCGCCCAGTCTGATGAGGAGGCATGAGAAAAGAAGTGAGAAAGTGATAAATGGCATCTTGTTTGACAATACAAAAATGTCCCAAAGGGGGAGTGTTAGACACAAATGTGTCTAACAGATTGGTGAATTTCATCAACAAAGAAAATCAATGCCTGTTGATGAAATGAAGGATGAAAACTGTATGATCATCTCAATAGATGCAGAAAAAGCACTTGACAAAATTCAGCACTTTTTCATGATTAAAAACTCTCAACAAATTAGGAACAGAAGGAGATCACCTCAACAGATTAGTAAATTTCAGCCTTTCAAATCTTGTTTACTACAAAATATATTCCCTGTCACTGGAAGGATGTAATTTTAGCTTCCAGTCTAAAAAATTATGACAAAAAGCTATCATGAGTTCAGTAATCCTTTTATTTCAAGTTTGTATTTTATTAATCATAATACTATTTGAAAAAAAGTAGAGCACATATGTTTGAGACACTCTGCATTATCTTTCCAGATAACATTTGGTATGCATGTGACTCCAAGGATCCCTCTTGCAATAATTCCTCCCTAGATTTTAGGAAGGTGGATTTCATGGTACATCTCTCCTCTGTCTTCAGTATCATTCATATGTTCCATAATATTTACTGAGCACCCACTGTGTGCCAGGACCCTACCCATCTCCTTTTCCCATTGGATTCTATGTTCCAGTCACATAAGGGCAGTTCTCCAAGTATGAGGTTCTCTCTCTGGCTTGCAGATATTATTCACATTATTCCTCAGTCTAGGAGGCCCTTTCTCTACTCTTCTCCCAGTCAGCTTCCAACTGTCACTGTGAACTCTATGGAGACATCACCATCTCTGGAAAGTTTTACTTGGGGTGACAGAACTTGTCCTTGTCATGGAGAAGGGGAGTGTCACGCAAGGCAACAAGGGGCTCTGGTCTCCATCATTTACTCCTTCCCAAGGGCCTGGAGTTAGTTCTGGTCCTTCTATCTTTGTGTGCCCATAAGCAACCTTTCTAGAGTTTAAGATCCAGAGCATGTTAAGCCTTAAGATCTGGAAGACCTTCCAAAGATGGATAACAATGAAGAATATTATAAGTGCTTTAGGATGAATATAAAGCAGACAAGGAGGTCAAAAGGTACAAACTTTCAGTTATAAAATAAATAAGTCCTGGGGATATAATGTCAGCATGATGACTGTAGTTAATAATACTGTATTGTATATTTAAAAGTTGCTAAGAGAGTAGATCTTAAAAGTTCTCATCACAAGCAAAATTATTTTGTAACGGATGTTAACTAGACTTACTGTGGTGATCAATGCAAAATATATACAAGTAATGAATCGTTACGCCTGAAACTAATATATTTGTCAATTACATCTCAATAAAAACAAAGAAAGAAGATGAGGGATTCAAGAAGCCTTGCGGGGAAACTGACGTTTGTCTGGGAAATTGACAATTGTGCTTTTAAGTGACGATTAAATGAGATGATAACTTTGGGACACTTTGCTAAGCACTGGCATCTAATAGGTATGTCACAAATGATAGCTCTAATGGTGGTGACGATGATGGTAACCACTGCAAACTGGCTTGGGAGGCAGTGGTGATTTTTTTTTTTTTTTTTTTGCGGTACGCGGGGCCTCTCACTGCTGTGGCCTCTCCCGTTGAGGAGCACAGGCTCCGGACGCGCAGGCTCAGCGGCCATGGCTCACGGGCCCAGCCGCTCCGCGGCACGTGGGATCCTCCCGGACCGGGACACGTACCCGCCCCCCCTGCATCGGCAGGCGGACTCTCAACCACTGCGCCACCAGGGAAGCCCGGCAGTGGTGAATTTAAACACAAAAGGCACATTACAAAGATGTAAGGAGGGATACATAATCAAGGATGAATATATAAAACAGACATCAATCTATAAACACATAAGAATTGTTAAGACTTGCACAAATGTGCTAAGAACACTCAAAAGTTTTTATTTCTTATGCTGAGATTAAAAAGTAACTCAGTGAAGGGGCAAAAGGTTGCTGTTTTAAGCAGATGATTTAATCTTAAGGGAAGCAGAGGAAAAAAAAAAGTGGAACTACGACATGCCAATCATAGAGCTGTTTCCTGCGAGAGGTATAAGAACGGAAGAAGTAGGATCAAGCTTTGTATGAGAACACATTTTCAACAGGACAAGAAAACTTGGGTTTTGCCTTGGTCAGAGGTGGTGATGTGGGTGGGTGGGATGAGATTTTTGGTAAATAATGGGGGTCTTCAGTCCCACCATTTCCACCTTCTCAACAGTCTAGAGTTCTGATCCTTCTGTACCGATGTGTCCACAGCCAACCATTATAAAGTTTGGGGTCCAGGATACACAGGAAGCATCATCAAACTTTAAGATCTGGAAGACTTTCCTCTTACTTCAACCGGCCAACAAGTGCTAAAGCCAATATCCTCTCTCTAAGGAAGAAAAGTTATGGTGTCCTCCACTGACATTTTGAGTAACTTCTGCCTAGAAACACTGTTACTCAATCCACAGTATTTAGGTGGAGTGTGACTACTGGATTTTCAGTTGTGTTATTGGTTACAGAGTTACTTGTAACCTGGGCTGGAGGAGCTAACTCCTTACGTAATACATTTCTATGTTAAAATGGAAAAATATATTCTGAATTCCAAACAACTGACCTTATTATGCTTTGAGGAACTTACTTAAGAAATATGACTTGAGTACCTTGTACAGACCAGACTCTATGGAGAAAGGAAGGAAAGAAGGAAGGGAGGAAGGGAGGGAGGGAGGGAGGGAGGGAGGAAAAAAGGGAGGGAAGGGAGAAAGGAAGAATATCCACAGAGTACCAACCACACATTTTTCTTCTCCATTCTGAAACAATTATGATATATTGCATTATAATACATCCATATAGAACACTACAGGAAACAAGGAGATGAAATGATCAGTGTTACCTGGGGTGTTAGGGAAGATTTCAAGGAGATTTTCAAGCTAAATCTTCAATAGGCAGCAAAGGACCTAAGAGTATTCACACATTCCTGCATGAAAAATACAGAGGTTTGAGGTCTGGACATTTTTTTGCTGTCCAATCAGGGAATAGATGGCCACCTTACATAGGGTTGGGCCTAGCATGCAAGTGAGGTGTGTGCTTAAAAATACTTTGGAACACGACTTATTTCTAGGGTAATAACTGTCTGCACACTAATATATATATGATGGGCTTGCCTCCAGTGAGTCTACAATCTGCAGACTACATAAGAGGAACACCCTGAATGTACCTCTACTACAACATTATCACATGATATTCTAATAATTATCTGTTTTCCTATCTTTCTGCTCCCATTAAGATGAGAATCCATTGAGGGTTGGGTGTCTGATTTTTCTTGCACTCCACAGTCTTGTATAGAGCCTGACACATAGTACTACTCAATAAGTAATTACTGAGTTAAAAATGGATAACAATGCAGAACATAATTGATTTAGGAAGAATGTAAAACAGATGAGAGAATAGAAAAGATGAGGGATAAACAGCCATTTGTGCTTCGAAGTATGGGTATGGTTTTATTACAAAAAACTGGAGTGGTTAAGTCTGGATACATCTTGTAGATAAAGAGAAGAAGTGATGAAATCAAAGAAGCAGGAAAGGTATGTAAGGGACAGTGACAAATCTAATCAGGTTGCAATTTAATGTAGGCAAACAAGGATGCACTGTAGCTTTCATGGGCCCTAGGCATTGCATTTGTGAACCCCTTTCTCCACTAAAACACATTAAAAATTATATTTTATAACTGTGTCAGTGTAAAGCTAAATATATTCAGGCTAGAATCATGATTATTATTCATTACTATCATCATATTCATTTTTCTCTTTTGATTTTAAAATACATTAAAATTAAAACATTTTCATGAATCCCTAAAAGTAGCTCAGGCAGTAAGCAGTGTAAGTTGGCCTTATGGATAAATGGAGAAGGAGGAGACAAATCTAGAAAGACAGATCAAAGCTGAATGAGGGGCTTCCCTGGTGGTGCAGTGGTTGGGAGTCCGCCTGCCGATGCAGGGGATATGGGTTCGTGCCCCGGTCCGGGAAGATCCCACATGCCGTGGAGTGGCTGGGCTTGTGAGCCATGGATGCTGAGCCTGCGCGTCTGGAGCCTGTGCCCCGCAACGGGAGAGGCCACAACAGTGAGAGGCCCGCGTACCGCCAAAAAAAAAAAAAAAAAAAGCTGAATGAGGAGAGCCTCAAATGCCATGCTAAGGTCAAAAGAAGGCAAGTAAAGAAATAAGTAGGTGAGTGACATGATTAGAGCCATGGGAAGAAAGGATAGAGATGAAAATATCTAGAACGACATGGAAAGTTCTGGAAACAAAAGGACTAACTAGGATATATGATTGCAATCATCCAGGAAAAATGTAAAAGACCATTAGCTGGGAGAGAGTGTGAAGAGGATGAACAGAAGAGTTATAAAGGAAATAGAACCTGCAAGAATTGAAGCCAGATTGAGTGGGAAGAGGAAGGGTGGAAGCTCTGGAAATAATTGTCGTTTCAAACCAGGGTGACCAGAAGAATGGCAAGCCCAGGACAGGGAAGGCAACAGGATGAATGTATGTGATGGAAATGGTCTGCTAGGATGAATGGTACAAATATATTTCCACGATCAGAAAAACTATTAAGGTTGCCTTAAAAATGATACTCTCTTTAGCTCTCTACTACTACTTTGACCTCTCCACCACTCTTTTATAAAAGGCAGGTGCAACTAAAGAAAACAGCTATGTGCCTCCCACAAACCTTTACCCTCAAAAACGTAAATTTTACTATAAAGTCAGCACCCACATATCTGGTGTAGCAAATAATTAGAAAAAGAGAGAAAGAAGATTAATCAGACATAAACAGAACCAAAATAGATGCCTCCAGTTCAAAAAGATTTTTGTTACTTTAATGTATTCTTCAGGCAAGAATAAAGCAAGATAAGTATCTAGAGATTTTCATTAAACTATGCAAAATAATAATTATTCTATAAATGATCATATTTAATTTAAACTGCCTAGGAGCCAAACTCATTTTTTCTTTTCTGTATTAATTATCCTCAGCATTATTAAAAGTGTTTCCAACTGAAGCAATATTTCTACCAAGCTAATATTGTAAAAATTCAGTAATTAGAATAATTGAGGATCATCTGAATGGGTCATAGTTCAGCATTTTTTAATATTTTAAAAATGTTTTTATTGCTTTCAAATACAAAGAATAATTCAAACTGTGCTAATAAGGAATTGCCCAGTAGATGATTTTTAGCAAAGCTACATCTAATGGATAAATATATACTTTTTGCAAACACTAAGTTTTTAAAATGCTTACATTATTTCCATTATGGAGATAATTGTCAGGACAAGGTAAATTTTTGCCTAGAATAATTATATATATAAAAATATACACACACACACACATATAATGACCTAATGGGAGCTCCACAAATGAGGTTTTATTTTATGTCTCTGCATCTAAACTAAATTAAAAACCTGTACAACAAAGTGTCCTTCGCTTTTCAACCAGGTCTACAGAAATTCAGTGCCTCGTTTTTGGGGAAGGCATTTATTAGGCCACACTCACCATCTGGACCTGCCTGAAAGCAGGGGGAAAAAAAACCACGAAAGGCTTTTGTGACATCAGAATGTCACAAAGTCCATGGATTTAATCTTCCCTCAGATCCTATTAACTTTTAACTTAGGTTTACTTCTAACAAGCTTACTTAACAGGTTTCCTATCCCAGAGTAGTTAGAAGCAGCAAATGAATAGTTTATAGCAACAGTTTTATGTACTTTAAAAAGATCATAAACTTAGAAAAAACTTTATGTATGAAGATGTTCATAATAAGGTATTTGCAACAGTAAAAAATTGGGGAAAAAAATCAACCCCTTCCCAAAAAGGAAAATAAATTGCAGAACACCAATATGACAGAATGCTATACATTTGTTAAAATAATTATATTGTAGCAGTCTTACATCACATGTTGTTAAATGAAAACAGTGGGTTATAAGACTGTCAGTTGGTAAAACATCAACTATATCCAGTGTCTAACAGTAGGAATGTTAACTATGCACGTACTTTACTCTCACCTATGGTAATAGTATTATAATAAGAAAAAACATATGCAAATGAGGCAATACTTGGAGAAATGGCCCCTGTGTCCTAGGTAGCCTATTTAGGGCAAGATCTGAGAAGTTCACATACACTGCAAAGAATGATGTAATAAAGCTGGAGAATTTGAATTAAATGTAAAAATACTTTCAAGTCTGCCAGCATGAGGATCTACTCTTGATTTAATTTTTTTTTTCCCCCACTGACTGATAAATTCTATGACAATAATAAATAATGCAGTTGTTTAACTGAGTTGTTCTACCTGTTTTTTCATCAGTATTACTTTCTGGGAAGAACCATGGTTTCAGGAAGGGAAGAAGCTCTATCTGCTGGTGCCCTTTGTCACTTGATGGGAGCTCTGAGTAATCTCTTCAGCCTGCTGGGTAAAGTACTCTCCTTTCCCTTTTGATGGCCCAAGAGATCAATCATAGGTACATGGGGCACACATAGACAAAAAGGGTACAGGAAATCATCCGAGTATAAATGGTGATGGAATTTCAAGGGCTACCTTTTTTCTTCTTTTCAAAATGTGTTATAAATAGAATACAAAGCTATCTTTAACATATACATGGGGAAAATGTGGTAAATTTTAGAGTCAGAGAGTAAGTGGGGTATTCCTATAGGTAGGTACACCCACAAGCACCAAGAGCATTTTATTTAGATCAAAACTCATAGAAATCTGGGACAATATAATGTAGTTTACATAAATAAATCAACCTTGAGAATACCCTTTATCCAACTGTCATTTATTGTGCTACTACTATATGCTACGTGCCTCACTGTATTTGATGCGATACAATAACTGCTATTTACATTGATAACCAAATATTAACAAAAAGGATCGAACAATATTTAGTAATTCTATTTAAGAGGGTAGGGATTTCCCTCCCCAACAATTTGGTGGACATGATGTTCAGAGATATCCTCCTAGTACAGCAAACATAACCAGAAACTTCAGAAAGCACAAATTAAGGGGAGTAAGTGAGTTCTGAAGCTGGTATTTACTACACAGGTAACTGCTAACAGCCTTGGGCTTGTGTGTGTGTTGTTGTTATTATTGTTTGCTTTTTGAGCTATTCATTCTGGTAACAGAAGGCCAAGCCAGAGCCCCAAGGGAAATAAACTGAAGAATTGGAGAACCTCACATATCTCTGGTTCTCTAGAGTTTGCTCAGCAGATGAACCAGGAAAAAACCCTGACTTCTTGGAGGAGTGGGTGGGGTATGTTTCAGTCTCAGCCTTGTCTCTGGAAGAGTAGGAAAAGAAAAAAAGAAAGGACACAGTTTTTAGTCATATTGGTTTAGAACCTGGATTAATAATACCTCTGTGGTAACAAAAAAATGAATACAAAAGAGTCCTGGGTTGGCAATGCTCCCAGATGCCTAGCAGAAGCAAACATAAAACCTCTGTGGAGGAACGCACTTTAAACCTAGGTTTCAAAACATTCCCACAGATAAATTCAAAAGAAAATGAACTCACACAAAAAAAATCACTGAATTTATGAGGAAACAAGCCACCATGAGTAAGAGTCAGCAGAAGCAACATATATACAATTAGGTACACTGCATATATTAGAATTTTCAGGTACAAAGTATAAAACAGGTATGTTTAATATATTTAAAGGAATGAAATATTGATAAAATTCTTGAATGTATTAAGTAGCAAGATACTTTCAGAACTGACCAAGCATATTTGAAAAATAACCAAATAGAACTTTTACCGAGAAAAGTGTAACTATTTAAATTTAAAACTCAGATTACAGATTAAAGAGCAAATTATACACTGTTGAGGACAGAATTAATGAACTGAAATAGAGGTATTAAATCAAAGGCTCAAAAAGAAACAAAAATACAGTAAAAAAAAAACCTGGAAAATAAAATGAAAAGTTCTGACCTATAAACTCGCAGTTCTTAAAGGAAACTATAAAGATATTGGGGAATAGGCAGATTTTGAAACTATATTGACTGAAAAATTTCCAAAATTGATTTAAAAAAACCACCAATCTTCATAGTTTGGAAGTTCAAAAAGATCCCACAAAGAATTAATAAAAATGAAATCTATACTGAGATATAGCACAGAGATTACAAAGCAACCACAATAAAGAAAAGACTTAAAAACAGAGGGAAAAGGCAGATTATTTTTAAGGGAACTACAATTAAACCAGCAGCTGTATTCTCAATAACCACTATGGGAGATAAAGCACACTGTAGTAAATTCTGGAGAGGACAGAGAGAAAATAAACTGGCAACGTACATTCTCCACCAAGGAAAACTACTTTTTAAGAGTCAGAGTGAAACAAGGATCTTTGCAGGCAAATAAATAAGGAAAGTATTTATTTCCTACATATTTTCAATACATGAAATCCTGAACTATTTCATGAAAAAGGAAAATGATCCCAGAATTAAGAGTCAAGAGGAAAGAAGGAATGGCAAGGAAAAAATTGGTACATGAGTAAACTGAAACACTGACTGTATTATATAATACTACTAATAACTAATTCATGGAGTAAAAATAAAATCAAAACAGAACTAAGATACCAGACAAAAGCAGCAAAGTGGGAGACGGTGACTGGAGGGAAAGCATTCCAAATAGCCTTGTTTCTGAGATGATTAAAGATATTAACTTTAGACCTTGTGAACTTAATTTTGCATAATTTCCAAGATATCTAAAAAATGAATAGAGACTTTAAGTTCCAAACTATTGAAGGAAGACACAGAATTAGACAAATGAGAAGATAAGAAAGTATGAAAAAAGATAACATAAAGTAACAGAAAAAATAGAAATTATAAATGAATCAAAATGACAATAATATAAGTAGACTAATTAAACTTAAAAAAGGTTGATCAGACTGAATAAAAGAAAAAGCAAAACTAAAATTAACTATATGCTATATATGAATACAGGAAACAAATACAGGAAACAAAATGCTGCAAGTTAAAGGATAGTATAATTTAACAGGAAAATACTGCTAAAATAAATCATAGGTAGCTATTTTAAAGGCAACTAAAAGAGACTTCAAGGCAACATCATTACTGGAAGTAAAGAGAGTAGAGGATATTTATATAAGTTTTAAGATACAATTCTAAACTTCCATGCATTTAATACTATAGCCTGAAATATAAAAGGCAAACATTGAACAAATCATGAAGAAAATTATAAAATTTTCATCATGGTGAGATTCTAACACACCTGAAAAACTGATAAAGTAGACAAAAATAAAACAACAAGGATATAGATATGAAAACAGTACCAACAATAAAATAACAATCTGAAGGACATATATAGAACATAACTGACCATGTGCTAGGCCAAAAACAAAAAGATAACTTACATATGTTTGGAAATTTATAAACACACTTCTAAATGAGAAGTTATGATGGAAATTAGAGAATACTTAGAATTAAATGATAATAAACGTGTGGAATGTAGCATAAAAGTATTAAAGGGAAATCTATACACTTAACTCTTTTTTGTTTTTTTACATCTTTATTGGAGTATAATTGCTTTACACTGGTGTGTTAGTTTCTGCTTTATAACAAAGTGAATCAGTTATACATATACATATGTTCCCATATCTCTTCCCTCTTGTGTCTCCCTCCCTCCCACCCTCCCTATCCCACCCCTCTAGGTGATCTCAAAGCACCGAGCTGATCTCCCTGTGCTATGCGGCTGCTTCCCACTAGCTATCTACCTTACGTTTGGTAGTGTATATACGTCCATGCCTCTCTCTCGCTTTGTCACACCTTACCCTTCCCCCTCCCCATATCCTCAAGTCCATTCTCTAGTAGGTCTGTGTCTTTATTCCTGTCTTACCCCTAGGTTCTTCATGACATTTTTTTTCTTAAATTCCATATATATGTATACACTTAACTCTTACATTAAAAAAAAGATAAACCTAAAAACAAATGCACTAAGCACTCAACCCACTGTGGTATAGTGAGATATTTTTTTAAAAGAAAATGGAAAAAGTAGGTTAAAATATGTGAAAGATAAATAAGACATATCAACACCCATCTAATAGAGTCCTAGAATAAGAGAATAAAAGAATGGGGAAGACAATATTTGAACACATAATGGCTGAGATTTCCCCAGAATTGAAGAAAATTATGGAATCCTCATTCATACACAATGAATCCCAAACAGATTAAATAAAAATGAATTTGTACCTGGTCAAGTTGATGTATTTGGCAACAGAAATAATTTTGTCCAACTAGGGACATCCAAAAACAATGCAAAACTGAATGACTAAATAGTGAGACAATTGAAATTAAGAGGAAAGCATCGTATTCACTTAGATTTTCTTTAAAGGAGTATGCATGTATAGCTAAAAAACAATTAACAGAAAAGAGGATAAGGAAAAGCTCATCCATACAATAGCAGATAAGAGAGGAGAAAATGCATAAAAAATAGAGAGTACAAAGTAAGATGGAAAGAAATAAATCAAAATATGTTAGTATTCACAGACATGATCCAACTAATTTCACCAGCTAAAGAATAAGAGATTCTCCATACTTGATTTAAAAACAGTTAAAAAAACAAATCCAACATGATGTCTAGAAAAAATACACATAAGGACATTAAATTATGAAAGTAAAGTATTGAAAATTACCTAAGAGATGAATCTTACTAATTAAAAAGCTATTCTAGATATATTAATATCACAAAATACAGAATTTAAGGAAAAGATTTATCAGGATAATGAAGGTCACTACACAGTGGTGGAAAAGAACAATTCACCATGAAGCTAAAAACTTCTGAGCCTCTCTATACTTAAAAATAGATCCTAAATATAAATATAAAGAACAAAAGAGTCTCATGAAAAGAAATCAATAAATCCATTGTCATAAAGGAAAATCTTATCATATTTCACCAAAAATGGATTGATCAAGCAGGTGAAAAATTAGTAAAGATATAGAAGATATAGATATAGATTCGATCTTGACAAATTAAGAGTGATATGAAACATTTTAACCTGACAAATGCTCCTAAAATAGTCATTTAATGGTAAAATATTAAAAGGATTTCCATTAAAATAACAAATAAGACCAATATGACTGGTGGCCCTAATCGATGAAATAAAAATGGATGAATTAAATTACAAAAAGAAAGATCAAAAAGGATGATACAAAATGACTGTCCAGACTTTCAGACATCATGCTTATATACATAGAAAATCCAGGCAACTGTATAGAAGAAAAACTCATAGAGTTTAACAAGATTGCTAGATACAAGATCAGTATAACCAATATCAATTGTGTTCCTATTCACCAGCAAACAAAATATTTAATTAAAAAAATTTTGTATAATGACACTACAAAATATAAATAACATTGGAATAAAGTTAACAAAGTATTCAAAGTCATTATAGGAAACTTTAATAAAAGATGTAAAATTACTTTAACTGCACATATATGCTAGGTTGATAGGAGTATAAAATATCATGAAGATATCAATTATCCATATATTAATCTATAAATCTCATGCTATACTAATTCCAACAAGGTTTTTTTTGTTTTGTTTTGTTTTAACGGAACTTGAAAAGCCAAGTGTAATACACATTGAACAGTTAGAGACAAGACAAGTTTGAGAAGGGTAATATAGCAGGACTCAATAAACCTGTAGCAATTACAACAATGTAAAATACTGGCACAAATATAAACCAACAGAGTAATGAACTAAATAGAGAAATATACTCTGATTTTTGACAGATGTAGCATTACAAATTTACATGGATAAGAAGATGGGAAAGTTGGTAATTCACATTAGAAAAGATAAAATTAAATCTCTATATCAAATTATTCATTAAATAAATACTAGATTAATTGAACTTCTAAATGTAAAAATCACTACTTTAAAGTTTTGGAAGAAAATAAAGGAGCATATCTTTATGAACCAAAATAGAGAAAGGTTTTAAACAAGACAGAAAAGCACAAATCATAATGGAAAAGATTGACAAACTAAATCCATTAACATTAAAAACATTTGTATAGCCAAATTCTACAAGACAAAAATAAAAAATAAGCCATAGCTTACAAGAAGGTACCTTCATATATGGACAAATGATTAGTGTCCAGAATATAGAGAGTGCATGCAAATCAGTAAGATAAAGACAATCAACCTAATAAAAAAAAACAAGCGAAAGATTCAATGTGCAATCAACAACAAAAAAAACCCAGAAATGGTCAATAAACATATATGATTCCAACATCATTTTTAATCAAAGAGGGTCTTTATAGCTGTACTTTTTATTTCATGTCATTCTGTAACATTTGAACCTTTTTTAAAAATTGAAGGAATGATTAATTTTATCATAAAGATTAACAAATAGTCAATATATTTGTGACAGAAAAAGCTTTACGTTAAATTAGCAGCCAAATAGTACGGATTTAATATCCAAAATTAACTTAAATGAAGTGCCTTTTTCAGTGGTGACACCAGAAAAAATCATGTATGTGATCATAAAAGGGTACTGATATTTGGTAGGACTTGTATTTTCTGTAGAGTTGGACATGTCAGAAAAAATGAGAGCAAACATCTAGTATAAGATTTGTATCTTCAGCCTATGATTCAGTTTATGATCATGACTAATTTTAAGACAGCTGTAGCTGGGGGGATTTTTAAAAAGCATTTGTTTTCCACTTATACTAAGCAAGCATTTTGAAAATGTCAGGAAAGAGTCAAGTTAAACTTTTTAATTTTTCATCTCTCTTTAAAATAGATTCCTTCTCCCACTTTGATATTAACAGTTCATTATGATTTAACTTGTTGGTTGCTAAAAAGAACTTCAAATTCGAGCCATTAGCAATTATGCCCCCCTGAAGTTGAAGGTCTCCACATGCTTCTTAACACTGCATGTACTTAGGGTACAGGGGAAAAAAACTTCCCTGAGTCTAAATCAAAGGGAAGTCTTTTGTGGTGAAGAATTCAGCCATCAGCCATTTTCTGGAAAACCTCACTTTTCTGGTGAAGCTGGCATCCAGCCTGGCTAAGATCAAGAGGCACAATGACCAAAGGGTCAGGTACACATGGCCCTTGGAAATAACACAAGAGATGATTTGTCAAGAGAGAAAGAGTTGAATGCATATGAACCCAAACTACATTTTAGATGTCATGAGTCATGTCCACGATGATCCACCCAACTCCTCAGAGATATGTGATGTTAAGAAATAAGGAGATGAGATCAACTGACTAGGTCTTTGGAAAGAAGAAAGCCATAGGATCCTCCACTGGTTCCAGAAAGCAGGAAAAAAAATACAAGATCCCAAGATTTGTGAAGTGAGAGGCAGGCAGGGAGGAGAGTGAGGGTAGTGCTACTTCCCTAGAGCTTCAGGAAGCATTTGCATGAGAGCACACAGGATGAGAAACCACGGTGATCTTAGAAACAACACATGAGCAAAACAATGAACTTCTCTGAGCCTCAGTTTCCTCATCAAAACTTCACAGGGTTGTTATGAAAAATAAATGGTATAAAGATACATGTGAAAGCACTAATTTTTGTAATTGAAAAAACAGATGTGACAAAAATGCCTCTCAGGATGGTAATAACTGGCCGCTTCTTTCTTCCTTTAAGGCTGATTAAGTGACATTTCCCTGGAGAGTCTTCTCTGATCACCTACCTAGAGTAAGTGTCTTGTTATTCTCTACCTGGACTTTTAGTAATTGTTTTCCTCATAGCCCTATCTCAGTGCTCAACAATCTAATGAGGTGGTGCTATCAATACTCCCCTTTTACAGATGAGAAAGCTGAGTCCAAGAAAAGGTTAGGCCACGCAGCAAGTACGGAATAAAGTCAGGATTTGAACCCAGCCAGTGTGGCTCCAGTGTCCTTGCTTCTAACTCCCACGCTATATTCCCTGATCTAGAATTTGAATAAAAAATGGAAATTGACAAAACAAAACAAAAATATTATTATCTGGCTTCATCATTCACCAAGAGGATGGGTTTTAAACAAGAAGGGAGTTTAAAACCCAAGAAGGGAGTAGAAAAAGACTAAAGGAAAAAGGAAAGGAATTATGAAATGGTTGTCTTCTTGGAATAAAACCAAAAAAAATTTTTAAAGGAGGGCATGCAGGATTATCATCTGAGGGTGTAAGTAAGTAAGTGTCGTTGCTGCGTGCCCAAATCAGCCTGGGGAAGTGCTGGCTTGTCCTGGCTTCCCTCTTTTGGCTCAGGGACTTACCTGTCAAAGTGAGTATGATGTCGCCGCCAACCTTCCAAATGCCCTGGTGTTTGCTTCCCTCGTGCTTATGCTAAATTCTTCTCCTGCTAATACTCTTATATGTTTTTCTTTCGGAGACATTCGTGCAAGTGTAAAAGAATTAGTTGTGATGAAAGCCACCCGATCAACAGCTTTAACAACGTGGCAGAGTTTTTACTTCCAGCCCTATCTGCAAATTACTTAAAATGAAATACTATATGACTACACTTCATGCTGTGTTCCAATCTCAGATTAAAGCCAACCTTTTCCTCCAAAACAGGACATGCCTGAGGGTGTGTAATGAGTCCTAAAAAGGAACAACAGAAGTTGGATCTCATTTTCTCACTTAGCACAAGCCTAGTATTTTTTTTTTTTTGATGTAGCTGCATTGAGGATCCTTTTATTAGAGACACACCTTGATTCAAGTAATCAATGGAACAAGTATAAATTAAGATGTTTTACCAGGAACTGTGGTGTCCTAAGAGGCACTATCACAGGACTTTACCACTGTTCTCATGATGGAGTCTCTCTCTTAATCAGGAAGAAGGGAATTCACAACCCTGAACTTCCGGTGAACTGACAAAACTTGCCTGTGGTGTCTGTCTTGCTCTTGTGGCCACTGTTTTATCTGTGAATCAGAATGCTCTGTGGGGACAGCAGGCATGGGTGGCCCTGCCTCGGGGTCATGCTCAGAAGCTCCCTCTGCAGGTCAGCTCTAGCATTTACAACAGCAGGACCAAGGGAACACATGGGGGCTCTCATACCATGAACCTAACTGGTTCAAAGGTTCTAAGTCAAGCTAATAAACCAGTAAAATATTCTACCTCCCCACCGTGATACATAAACCTCCATGACAACATAATTGAACAAGTGTAAAACTACGTGTGTGTTTTTTTTAATGAACGCTAGTCAGTGAGACATCAAAGATGACTAATGTTCATTAGTATTGTGTATGTCTTAGGGTTCTGTTGATGGGCCAACAATGTTTAGATGAGTCATAAACACATACATAACTCAGAGATATTTTTTATTCCATAAAATTTCATTTTCCTGGCTTCCATTTTTGTAAAATAAATATGTTATCATAGTTAAGATTTTCACATAGATTTTCTTATATTGACAGTAACGTTAAATTAGATCATCTTTCTTGAGTCATGGTAGCTCTTATATTTGTTTTGTTAATTTTAATTTAGGTAAATTTCTTTCTGCTGAGACGATAACTTGGAATTGTCAATAAAATTCTTAACGTAAATCAAATTTTTAAATGCCCCATTAGTTTTATACATTGCTTTAATGTTCAAACACTGTAACAAAATCACATATGATAATTTTTGTGGAAAATATAATAATATTTTAATCTCATCATTCAAGCCACCATCGCATTTTCAACCTCCATTATATCTTAAAGCAATATCTAGATCCATAAAGCATTTAGGTTCTCTTCTTTCAAATTTTTCAGTGCTATTATAAAGAAAACCAAAGCCAGCAGTAGGTTTATCAATTTGTTAAAATCTTCTTGCAGTTAAGACTATCCTTTTTGATCCATGGTAGCCAGAAAATAACTGTGATACAAATTAGTTTCAGGACTACTCATACATAAATCCTTCCCTTTACAGTGTTCATCACATTTATTGGAGTGCCACTTTTGTTAAGCTGCTTCCCAGTTTATTTTTATTCAGTAAAATCATTTCCTAAATAAAATATTTTTAAGTCCTTTACAAATGGAGTAAACAAACTTTCATATTTCTGGGTTTTTACAAAATAAAACTTCTGCAAATGTTATGAATAGCAAGCAAGAGTTCACACTAAATAATTATGGGTACCAAAAATTCAAAATTAGTTTCTGCAAAAGGCCATGATTAACTCTTCATTTATGTATCTTTTGTGATGTCCCATAACTGTTCGGTGTATCTTTTAAAAATTTAATCTAAATATTTTAATAACACTGAGTTGGCATTATCAGGCACAGTGGTTATAAGGTCAGTTTTGGTATTTGTTTCATCAAGATGTTTCATATTTGAACAGATCCAAAAAACATGGTGTGTAATCTCTGTATTGTTCCAAAGGGTGTCATTGCTATGAGCGCATTAGAAGCTACACTTTCTAATAAGAAATACCCTAAATAATTTCATACAAGCTACTTGGAAATAAATCGTATTTGACTTTGGAGCATCTTTTATGATAACTCATAGTATAATTACACTCCTCGTTATTTTTCATATAAAAAAGAAAAATGAAAATCTACTCTGTGAATATGATTCTGGGTAGAATGATGTACATAATAGAGAAATATGGTTGTTAGAAAGAGAAGGAAATGTGAGGTGATAATTTGACCATGAAAAACTAGCTTACAGTCACATTAAGAGCTAACCATGTATCTTGTAATATTACCTACAAACAGTAAATAAATGTAAAATTTTAAATTAAAATTCTTGGGAAACAGATTCTATTTTTTAGGTATCCCAGGTACAACATCCTCTAACCTTGGTGTCCCCATATGTAAATACTACCCTGAAAACCTTTAAGTTCCTGCAGACACATAAGACTGTTTCACTCATTAGAATTTTTTTAAAGTGGGCAGAGAATACCCTAATTTCCTAGTTACAGCTACGGAGTAGCAGAAAATAAAAAAGACCCCTATGCTTTATTGTCAAATCACTGGATCCAAGAGTTCCAACCTCAATCTCCTTTTCAGCGTCTTTTCACTAGAGTAAAAGCTTCAGCTCTTGCGGAACTCTGAGGGAAAGTAACACTAGAGGGCGGTAGGAGCTTGCAACTTAAAGGCTGCTCCGCCAGCAACACCCAGCGTTGTACCTGACAGACATCAATACTAATTCAGTCCCTGAAAAAGACCCTTAACCATCAGGGCTCCAACGAAACAAGATTACGAACCTATAAATGTGTTTTGCTTGAACTCGCAGAGAGAACAAGAATCTCGTTGGCTCTAGCAGATAGTCTACAGTCTATCAATGCAAGCAGGTGAAAAAGATATTAAACAGATTCCAAAGAGAGCAAAGGGGCAAGAGCAGAGCTAGTAACTTACAGTTTCTTTCGGTCAAGTCGTGCAGATTAAATTTTGGGCGCGTGTAAAAGTGTGTATGAGTGTGTGTGAGAATTTCTGCCAAAATATCAAACAGTCATTTACCTTTAAAAACATGTACAAATGGTCATGTACTGCATTATTTTAACTCAGACTGAGTTGAACTTTCATAATACTGTTAACATAAATATAGAAGATTCCATTATAATAACATCCCTAAGGGCAAGTAATCTGCATTTAGGACCATGAGCTGCAGATTTTATTTAAAAAAAAAAAAAGGCAAAATGGAAATATGACTTTCAGATATTCTGTCCCAAATCTTTTTAGTGTTATGACTGATGTAAAAACCTTCTTTTTAAGTTGAAAAATGTCTCACCTGGTGTCATTCATTGCCTGACTGCCTAAGGGCCATTGTTCACACCACAAAGGTAAAACTTGCTTTAGAGCCAGAAGTTGTCTTGCCTTTGGATGGAAGACAAACTACCTATTAGAGGAAATGTATAATTTAGTAGCTTCTTATACTTTTGATATGTACACGTTTTTTAAAAGGACTAATGTTAATTTACATAGTTATTTGCAATTGCATATAAAACTACAAAGGGAAGATTGTACCGGGTGATTACAATAACAACTTTTTAAATTATACTTGAGCCTGATCAATCCAGTCTCCTTCAAGACCAGCAGATTGAACCTGGTGTTCGACCAAACTGATGGGTAAAATATTTCTATGAAGTTTTTTTTGTTTGGTCGGTCAACACAAGCTAGTTACAAATACCTTTGCCAAACATGACCTATACAAAGTTTAAAATCTTGGGCACACTTGGAATTTATTCACATCACATAAGGAACACTGGTTCAGGAGTTCAAAAAACATCATGGTCTCAATATACACAGAAATGCTGTCCTAAAGGTAAAGGGTGAAAATTATTATTAATAATGTTTCCTTATTCTTGCCCTGAACCTTACTTCCTGCCAAACATCAGACTGATATGATTTTTGAATCATTCATTCATTCACCAACAATATTTGCAGTTACCCTGTTAAGAGGTGGACAGTGGCTCAGTTCACTTCTATATTTTTAAGCTCCCACACCTGTTTTCAAAAATGAAAATATGGAAAAAGAATAATGCCAAAACTGTGGTACACTTTAAGTCTTTACATCTCATAAATTAAAACCATAAAGTCACAGTACAACTATGCTATTTGTAGGATAATTACAGAATAGTATATGAAACAGTTAGCTTATAGTACCCTACCAGCTATATGATGTAGTAAAAGGACACAGATCTACAGTTATATAATGAATATCTTTCAGTTCTCTTAGTGTATCTCTGTGTATAGAAGTTCATAGTTGATGATGATATTATTTGAAGCCTTTTGAGCATGTGAGGGCTGGACCAAGGGGTCTTCATCCCACCCCACTCTCCCATGATAGTGGGAAATAGCTTTGATTCTTGTCCTCACAAATCTTGAAATCTTAGCAGGGAGACAACTTTCCCAAAGGCATTTAGGGTACAGGACTGAGGCGGCTCTGAGGGCCATAATTATTACAATAGGGCAGAACAAGCATCAGAGAGGGAGCCCCAGTCTCGCTGGGAGAGTCTTCTGAACTGAAACTTGAAGGATGGGATATGAGTTATCCAGTGGAATGATAATGACACGTAGAGAGGGTCCAGGAGGCTGCAAGGGCATTCCCAAACGCACAGGCATTTGAATAAACATGGACTACTTGGGAACTGAAGTTAAAGTTAAAGGAGGGTCCTGAAAAAGGAAAGTATATCTATATATATACATACACACACACACACACACGTGTATATGTATAACTTTGCTGTACACCTGAAACTAACACAGCATTGTAAATTAACTATACTTCAATTTTTTAAATGGCTAAAAAACATAAAAGAAGATATAAATAAATGAAGGAAAAACCATGTACTTTATAGATTTGAATACTTGATATAAATAAAGATGTTAATGTTTCCCCCTGCAAAAACGTTAAAGGAAGGTCTTTTCAGCATCAAGGTCAGATTTTTGGTCTCAAGTCCAGAATTGTAGATATGTGCCTGAATGTTCAGTTTGGAAATCCAGGCTGGACATTCACAAAGAAATGATCAGGAGATTCTCAGTCCCGAAACCAGAGGGTTTTTTTTTGTTTTGTTTGCTGTGTTTTTAATAAGACATCCTATGACAGAGATAATGAAGCTAAATAAATAAAACATTTGTTTGAGAACAGTGGTTTTCACATTTGAAATGGCTACCCATTTGGCTTATGAAATGCATTTTGTGGGTCTTGAGACTAGCATTTTTAGAATAAAATGTAATAGGAAAAAACCAAAACAGAAAGAAAATATCTGAGAATATCCCACATATTGAGAATGTTATTTCGTGAAATATCTATTTCATTTTGTGTATGTGGGAAGCAGGGGAGCAACGTTATTTCTTACTATTTGGGTGGTCATGGTCACAAAATTTTTGAAAAAAATGCTGACATAGAATAGAAGTTAACCAAAAAAGCTACTGAATTAGAAAGCTGAAGACATTTTACGAATGCAGAGATACTGGTGACATGAAAATTTCAGTGCTTTGGAGAAAAAGAGATAGAAGATGAACTAAAAAGGATTTAAAGATTTGGGACCATCAAACAGTATTCCAGGGTTTCAGCCTATAGTATTGATTCAACTAGCATCCATTTGTGAAACTGGGATGTCTTCCTCTGTCTGCCCAGCTAACTCTGGCACATCCTACAAATGGCTTAAACATCGCTCCCTCAGATCTTCCTTGCTGCTCCTCTTGTTACAATCTCTCATTCTGCTTCTCACCTTTCCTTTATAGCACTTATCACAATTATATACTCATTTGTGTTTATCTAATGTTTCTCTCTTGGTTTCTAAATGAACTTTAAACTCAGAGGTCAGGTTTTACTTCTGGTGTTGATTGCTACATAATGCCTGCAAGGCATTCAATTCTCATTTAAGGACCAGAGAGGCAGGAGAAATTGTGAAAGATTTTAGATGGGCAAAAAGACTATGGGGTGTCCTGTCTAGCTCACCCTTCTGTGTTTTCTGAGAAGTTCACTGCCTGTATTATTTTTTATTCTGTATTTTGTAGAAAACTGATAATAATGCAAATGATTCTCATCCATGGAAACGCAGGGGGTTTTGGTGAATATGCAATTGATTAATACCCATGGATACTGACTAGTTTTGCATTAGTAACAAGTTCATCTCAGCATTCCTAATTGCCTATATAGGTGTATTCTTTAAGTTTTCTTTTCAAACCAGTTGTAAAATGTTCACATTCCTCTCATTAACTAATAAGTTATATAAAATCTTTGCTATGTGTTCATTTTATTTGTATGAGAGCCATGATTTTATCTTTAAAAAATTATATCCTAATAGGAGGGGGAAAAGGAAGAAAGAAAGAAAATGGAGCCTTGGCTAGCAGGAAAGAACATGTGGCCATGGCTGAGGACTGGTGTGACCCAGTTGTGGTTATATTAAGAGAAAGAGTCTGATGAAACAAAGAGAAGGAAGGCATCAGAAAGAAGGCTCATTTGATAAGCTTAACCAGAGACAGCAATGTAGCACTCTTAGAAAGGAGAGTTTATTTTATTTAAACAGAGACATAAACCTAAATATAACACGTGAAAACCAATACCTGTTCCTTCCATATATTCTATACTGGCAAGGCTTTCCATTTTTAGAATCTACAGCCTAGAGGACCTGACACAGCTTCAGAGACGATTCAGAAGAAAGTTCTATTTTTTTCCATTGTCCACCTGCAAGCTGGCATACGTCCTATGTAGTTCTCATCAAAGTCACCTACTAACAAAATGAACTAATTAACCATTATGATATGTCACTTAAATAGAGCACAGAGGAAGTCCTACAGCGAAAAGTCAGTATTATCTAGCAGAAAGCAATTGGAAACGTATTTAAATGAGCAAGGGTATCTTTCACTAAGAAAAAAATGGCATCAGTAAAGCTAAAACTTGCTTATCTTCAACATCACCAACCTATTAATTAGAATGGCTAAGATCCTTAAATTGAATTCAGGTGGTTTATTTCAATTCAAAAATTAAGTTAATCAGAGCTTCCCTATAGCTTTATAAAATTAAATTCCATTTACTAAATCTGGACACAGAGTCTGAGCAGAATTTTGTTTTGGTTCCATGGTCTAACTATTTATAATAGGTCTCAAATGAGTGTTCACATAACTCTGAGTAATAGGTATTGACTCTACAACAAAAAGGCATTATGCTACACATTCCAGCAGTAACATAAAATGCACAAATGTGCCATATTCAGCAGAACAACTGTGAAGGTCCTACCCATGATATAATGCATCATAATAAACCCAAGTGGTTTCTTGCAGTCATCACAATCAAGACTGTCTGGCACGAATTTTATATGCATTTTCATTGCAAAGGTTTTTTTCAACTGTAAGCAAACATAACAATGTTTCAAAAGGCAAAAAAAAGCAACTTGTACAATGTTCCTACAAGTTCATACAACACAGACTTGAATCTGCAACAGGCACAGACACACATGCATACATCCTGGCATAATATAAACCTAAATTATAAGCAATGCTTTCCTTTAGATAGCATTGCACTATTCACAAAACATCTCTGAGTACATCATTTTCCTCACGCTTTTGTAAGGTCGTTCACTGTTATCACCCCCATTTTATAGATGAAGAAATCAAGGTTAGAAGTCTGGTTTGTGGCCACAGAACTGAAAACAGGCAAGGTCAGATACTAATCAAGGTCTTCTGTTTCCAATTTTCATGTCTCATCCTCTAAACATAACTCATCCAGGTAAAACAAAAATCATTATGACATGCTGTTCACTGCTCATTGAAAACAATTCATACTGCCTGGATTAAAGTCCCAGCTCCACCACTTATTAGCTATGTGTTTCTAGCCAAGTTACTTAACCTCTCTGTGCCTATTTCACCAGCTCTAAACATGGGATAACAGTATCACCTGTCTTAAGCACTGTAACAAGAATTAAAATATTTATGAAGCACTTAAAACAGTGTCTGGCACCTAGAAAATAAAATACAGTTCTTCAAATTTCAGCAAATCAAAGTTAACACATGGACCCTGAGTGCCTGGTTCACTGCCTGGACACCTGCTGACTGTCATGTACCTGATGATCCATGGGCTGAAGGTGCAGTAAGATGGAGCTTCCAGCATTGATGCCCACATTCTCCCCAGGAATCCTTCCCTGAGGGGTTGGGGAGCTCCCTTCTCCACATTTACTGAGCAGTTTCATAGTGTCCTATACAAAGACATGGAGGAACTCTGCCACTTGGGACTCACAGCCTCTTTCTAGCCTTGGGTAATAAGTATACAGTATATTTCGAGCAGTTATGCTCTTTTCTATTTTAACTTGTTGCAGATAATAACCACTGCCTCTTATTGAGCAACTACTAGGTGTAAAACACTGTGTTAGGTGCTTTCAGCCATTTTGTACTCTTTACAAAGTATGCACCATTACCTCCATTCAAAAAGTGAGACTCGGGCTTCCCTGGTGGCGCAGTGGTTAAGAATCCACCTGCCAATGCAGGAGACATGGGTTCGAGCCCTGGTCTGGGAAGATCCCACATGCCACAGAGCAACTAAGCCCACGCGCCACAACTACTGAGCCTGCACTCCAGAGCCCACGAGCCACAACTACTGAGCCCACGTGCCACAACTACTGAAGCCTGTGCGTCTAGAGCCCGTGCTCCACAACAAGAGAAGCCACTGCAATGAGAAGCCTGTGCACCACAAACGAAGAGTAGCCCTGCTCGCCGCGACTAGAGAAAGCCCATGCGCAGCAATGAAGACCCAACACAGCCAAAAAATAAATAAAATAAATTTTAAAAATAAATATAAATAAATAAAAAGTGAGACTCTAAGGAGTTAGTTTACCCAAAGACCCAGCAAGTTGTAAAACCCACATTTAGCTGGCTCACAGGTGCTGTCTGACTGCAAAAGCTCTGCCCTTGACACCATACAGTGTTTCCTCCAAGGGCCAGATCATGCAATATTCATGTGTCCTATCTTATTTTATATTAGAATAAAACCAAATTGATCCTATTTTGTTTTATGCTCTGCATTGTTTCACAAGGACCTGAAATTCCTTACATAAACATATGAACAAAATAACAATTTTCTGAGAGGGTGAAAAACAGAAAAGAGAAAACAGTGGAAACCGGATAAAAAGTTAGCCTATGAAACTCATGAGATAAAGGCGGGTGAAAATGGCTAGTAATGGACCGTGATTCAACTTCCCATCAGCACCGAAGCGTTAACTCTTTTCCCTCTACTGAGGGAGGAGCATGAAACATTAAGATTAGGTAGGGCCCCAGCGGAGGGTGTGTCTAAGCACACATTAGGCACTGTTGAATAAAGCGGTGTTGAACCATTCGAAAACCATCATTAATTAGCCAAGCAAACCTGACTTCTAATTTCAATTTGACCATTAACTATCTGTGTGATTTTAAGCTAGTTTTTCACCTGTAAAATAGGTGATTCAGAGCACTGAATGAGTGACTGTACTGTAAGGGATACTGTCTGACAAATAATATAATAAGAACTCAATAATTGATAGGTAGCTATTAGGACAACATTCTTGTAATCTTTTCCTCCTTTTCTCCTCTTCTCCTTTTTTCTCTCTCTCTCCCTCCCACCTTCTTCCTTCCCCTTCCTTTTACTTCCCTTCCTTTTCTGGCTGGTCACCTAGAGAATTTATTTCAATTCCATCCAGGTCTAGAGATTTCTAAGTACTTTGGGGATCAGCTCTAAAGCGCTATCTAAGATAGCCAAGTACTAGCTCAGGAAAAGCGAGGATGTGAAATAAGTAAATATGGCTTCTGGTAAAAGGAATTCATATTCTTCACAAAGAATGGACAAATATATATATTTTACTGCCTACCAGCTGAGGATATGAGACAAAGAAGGGAAGGTAGGAGGAAAGGGCAATCCAGGATCGTGTGCAGCAAACACACTCCAGGACCCCCAACTCCCTGGACTCCATATCAAGCACCTACAGTGCACTGAGAAAGTAAATCAAATACATACTATACACTTTACACTGGCAAATGCCTCACATCAAAGAAGATGGCAGGGGTCAAGGAGTAAAAGTATATCAGCTTCTAATGGACCCTTTCCTGGCCAGAGGTTCCAACTTTTGGCTTCTGCAATGAAAAGATGATCCTTACTGAACAAGATATCACAACTAATGCTGGGAAGTTTCCATGTAAAAATTTGAGAAGTTGGCTTTTGTGAAGAACCCTCTTGATTCCAAATGTCACAAGACTAAGATTTCAGAAGAGAATTCTAGTATTTATTTGCTCCAGAGTATGTGAATGAATTCACAGGGATGAAGAGCATGGATTATGGGGGAAGCACAGGCTTTGGAACCAGAGAGACCTGGGTCTGCTTTTCCCCTGTGGGACTGTGACCGTGGTTCCTGGCCTCTTTGTGCCTCAGATTTCTCAAGGCTGACATGAGAATTAAGCCCAGTAACTGTAAGTCATCTAAAAGAGATGAAATATAAGAGACACTAGAACATTTTTTTGTAGCTAACTCAAACAGAAAGGGAGATCATAAATCCATTATTGAAAATAATAAAAATAAAAGATGTTTGTTTTGGAAATACAACTTCTGAGAACTGTAAAATCATATCCTAAGAAGTTACTGTGTACTTTCATTTTTACCTTTCTTAGTTTGGAGATCAATTAAACTGCTAAGTCGTATTTCTAAGAGCATTATACTATATATACATATAATTATTACAGATGCTTAAAATCTTTTGATGGCTTTTTAATTGTTTTAAAAGGGTAAAGTCAGTGTTTACATGCCACCCCAAGCAATAATTCTGTCAGATCCCCTTAAAACAGGGCTAAGCTTGATCCTTCCTTGGAAGCGAACCCTGCAACAAGATGCAAGGTGTGCCCACAACTCCTAACTCATGTTGGTGGCTCCACTGTGGATTGGGTTCCACCCTCTGCAGTCTGTGGGAACCTTACAAAAGATGAGTTTGGTAAAACTGTGCCTTGTGGCACTGTGCCTGTTGGAATGCCCAATTCTAACATCAACCCAATCATACTCATTCCTCCTCACCAGGGCCACAACAGACAGTGCATTAAAATGAACATAGATGCTCTTGCAAGCTTATTCTAGAACACACAAACAAGACTGAACAGAGAGAGCCTCTCAAATCTTACCTTGAAGTTATCATCCAGGGCAATCGGATTGCTGGCTTTGGAAATGATTTGCTGTACCACAGCCAGTAGAGTTTCCTCCCTTGTAAATTTCTGGTTGAACCCAAATACATCATGCTGAACAATAGAAGGTTTCTGGCAAATCAATCTTCAGAGGTTCAGAGGGGTCTATCTGGAAGCATTACGGTATGATGGTGGGTTAGGAGTCTGTGTACATCTACTTGTTCAGCATGGAAGTCACTAGATTTCTCAGTTTTCTCAAGTGCATATTGTATCTGTGGCACAGAGTTATTTAATGAATGCCTGAGAAAATTCCAAAGAGAAGTTAACTTACAGTGGACACTAAAGAGTGTTACTAATATTGTTACAGGTTCTTATGAGAAGAATCAGAGATAATACTTAGTGCCCAGCTCAAGATGACAGAATCTCAGATGCTCCTGCTAACATCTATGAAATAATTCAGTAAGTTACACTGCTGCTTCCTCTCTCTCTCTCTCTGGCCTCCGCTCCTCCCTGACCCCCCTCAAAAAAATCAGTTGTTTTTTTTTTTTCACATCTTTATTGGAGTATTACTGCTTTACAATGGTATGTTAGTTTCTGCTTTATAACAAAGTGAATCAGCTATACATATACATACATCCCCATATATCCCCCCTCTTGCATCTCCCTCCCACCCTCCCTATCCCACCCCTCTAGGTGGTCACAAAGCACTGACCTGATCTCCCCGTGCTATGCAGCTGCTTCCCACTAGCTATCTATTTTACATTTGGTAGTGTATATATGTCCATGCCACTCTTTCACTTCATCCCAGCTTACCCTTCCCCCTCCCCGTGTCCTCAATTCAATTCTCTATGTCTGTATCTTTATTCCTGTCCTGCACCTAGGTTCTACAGAACCATTATTGGTTTTTCTTTTTTTTAGATTCCATATATATGCGTTAGCATACAGTATTAGTTTTTCTCTTTCTGACTTATTTCACTCTGTATGACAGTCTCTAGGTCCATCCACCTCGCTACAAATAACTCAATTTCGTTTCTTTTTATGGCTGAGTAATATTCTATTGTAGATATGTGCCACATCTTCTCTATCAACTCACCTGTCGATGGACACTTAGGTTGTTTCCATGTCCTGGGTATTGTAAATAGAGCTGCAATGAACATTGTGGTACATGACTCTTTTTGAATTATGGTTTTCTGAGGGTATATGCCCAGTAGTGGGATTGCTGGGTCATATGGTAGTTCTATTCTTAGTTTTTTGAGAAACCTGCATACTGTTCTCCATAGTGGCTGTATCAATTTACATTCCCACCAACAGTGCAAGAGGCTTCCCTTTTCTCCACACCCTCTCCAGTATTTATTGTTTGTAGATTTCTTGATGATGGCCATTCTGACTGGTGTGAGGTGATACCTCATTATGGTTTTCATTTGCATTTCTCTAATGACTAGTGATGTTGAGCATCCTTTCATGTGTTTGTTGGCAATCTGTATATCTTCTTGCAGAAATGTCTATTTAGGTGTTCTGCCCGTTTTTGGATTGGGTTGTTTGGTTTTCTGATATCGAGCTGCATGAGCTGCTTGTAAATTTTGGAGATTAATCCTCTGTCAGTTGCTTCAATTACAAATATTTTCTCCCATTCTGAGGGTTCTCTTTTGGTCTTGTTTATGGTTTCCTTTCCTGTGCAAAAGCTTTTAAGTTTCATTAGGTCCCATTTGATTATTTTTGTTTCTATTTCCATTTCTCTAGGAGGTGGGTCAAAAAGGATCTTGCTGTGATTTATGTTACAGAGTGTTCTGCCTATGTTTTCCTCTAAGAGTTTGACAGTGTCAGGCCTTACATTTAGGTCTTTAATAAGTTTTGAGGTTATTTTTATGTATGCATTATTTTTGTGTATGGTGTTAGGTAGTGTTCTAATTTCATTCTTTTGCATGTAGCTGTCCAGTTTTCCTGGCACCACTTATTGAAGAGGCTGTCTTTTCTCCATTATATATTCTTACCTCCTTTATCAAAGATAAGGTGACCATATGTGCGTGGGTTTATCTCTGGGCTTTCTATCCTGTTCCATTGATCTATATATCTCTTTTTGTGCTACTACCATATTGTCATGATTACTGTAGCTTTGTAGTATAGTCTGAAGTCAAGGAGGCTGATTCCCCCAACTCCATTTTTCTTTCTCAAGATTGCTTTGGCTATTCAGGGTCTGTTGTGTTTCCATATAAATTGTAATATTTTTTGTTCTAGTTCTGTGAAAAATGCCTTTGGTAGTTTGATAGGGATTGCACTGAATCTGTAGATTGCTTTGGGTAGTATAGTCATTTTCACAATGTTGATTCTTCTAAACCAAGAACATGGTATATCTCTCCATCTGTTTGTATCATCTTTAATTTCTTTCCTCAGTGTCTTATAGTTTTCTGCATACAGGTCTTTTGTCTCCTTAGGTAGGTTTATTCCGAGGTATATTATTCTTTTTGTTACAATGGTAAATGGGAGTGTTCCCTTAATTTCTCTTTCAGATTCTTCATCATTAGTGTTTAGGAATGCAAGAGATTTCTGTGCATTAATTTTGTAGCCTGCTACTCTACCAAATTCATTGATTAGCTCTAGTAGTTTTCTGGTAGCATCTTTAGGATTCTCTATGTATAGTATCATGTCATCTGCAAACAGTGACAGCTTCACTTCTTCTTTTCCAATTTGGATTCCTTTTATTACCTTTTCTCCTCTGATTGCTGTGGCTAAAATTTCCAAAACTATATTGAATAAGAGTGGTGAGAGTGGGCAACCTTGTCTCGTTCCTGATCTTAGTGGAAATGGTTTCAGTTTTTCACCATTGAGAACGATGTTGGCTGTGGGTTTGTCATATATGGCCTTTATTATGTTGAGGTAAGTTCCCTCTATGCCTACTTTCTAGAGGGTTTTTTATCATAAATGGGTGTTGAATTTTGTCAAAAGCTTTTTCGGCAGCTATTGAGATGATCACATGGTTTTTCTCCTTCAGTTTCTTAATATGGTTTATCACATTGATAGATTTGAGTATTGAGGAATCCTTGCATTTCTGTGATTAAACCCCACTTGATCATGGTGTATGATCCTTTTAATGTGCTGTTGGATTCTGTTTGCTAGCATATTGTTGAGGATTTTTGCCTCTATGTTCATCAGTAATATTGGCCTGTAGTTTTCTTTTTTGGGGCATCTTTGTCTGGTTTTGGTATCAGGGTGATGGTGGCCTCATAGAATGAGTTTGGGAGTGTTCCTCCCTCTGCTATAGTTTGGAAGAGTTTGAGAAGGATAGGTGTTAGCTCTTCTCTAAATGTTTGATAGAATTCGCCTGTGAGGACATTTCTTCTGGGCTTTCGTTTGTTGGAAGATTTTTAATCACAGTTTCAATTTCAGTGCTTGTGATTGGTCTATATATTTCCTATTTCTTCCTGGCTCAGTAACGGAAGGTTGTGCTTTTCTAAGAATTTGTCCATTTCTTCCAGGTTGTCCAATTTATTGGCATATAGTTGCTTGTAGTAATCTCTCATGATCCTTTGTATTTCTGCAGTGTCAGTTGTTACTTCCCCTTTTTCATTTCTAATTCTGTTGAATTGAGTCTTCTCCCTTTTTTTCTTGATGAGTCTGGCTAATGTTTTATCAATGTTCTATATCTTCTCAAAGAACCAGCTTTTAGTTTTACTGATCTTTGCTATTATTTCCTTCATTTCTTTTTCATTTATTTCTGATCTGAGCTTTATGATTTCTTTCCTTCTGCTAACTTTGGGGTTTCTTTGTTCTTCTTTCTCTAATTGCTTTAGGTGTAAGGTTAGGTTGTTTATTTGAGATGTTTCTTGTTCCTTGAGGTAGGACTGTATTGCTATAAACTTCCAACTTAGAACTGCTTTTGCTGCATCCCATAGGTATTAGGTCATCGTGTTTTCATTGTCCTTTGTTTCTAGGTATTTTTTGATTTCCTCTTTGATTTCTTCAGTGATCTCTTGGTTATTTACTACTATATTGTTTAGCCTCCATGTGTTTGTATTTTTTGCAGATTTTTTCGTGTAATTGAAATCTAATCTCATGGTGTTGTGGTTGGAAAAGATACTTGATACGACTTCAATTTTCTCAAATTTACCAAGGTTTGTTTTGTTAACCAAGATATGATCTATCCTGGAAAATGTTCCGTTAGCACTTGAGAAGAAACTGTATTCTGTTGTTTTTGGATGGAGTGTCCTATAAATATTAATTAAGTCCATCTTGTTTAATGTATCATTTAAAGCTTGTGTTTCCTTATTTATTTTCATTTTGGTTGACCTGTCCATTGGTGAAAGTGTGGTGTCAAAGTCCCCTCCTATGATTGTGTTACTGTCGATTTCCCCTTTTATGGCTGTTAGCATTTGCCTTATGTATTGAGATGCTCTTATGTTGGGTGCATACATATTTACAATTGTTATATCTTCTTCTTGGAGTGATCCCTTGATCATTATGTAGTGTAGTTCTTTATCTCTTGTAATAACCTTTATTTTAAAAGCTACTTTGTCAGATATGAGAATTGCTATGCCAGCTTTCTTTTGATTTCCATTTGCATGGAGTATCTTTTTCCATCCCTTCACTTTCAGTCTGGATGTGTCCCTAGGTCTGAAGTGGGTCTCTTGTAGACAGCATATGTATAGGTCTTGTTTGTGTATCCATTCAGAGAGTCTATGTCTTTTGGTTGGAGCATTTAATCCATTTACATTTAAGGTAGTTATCGATATGTATTTTCCTATTACCATTTTCTTAATTGTTTTGGGTTTGTTATTGCAGGTCTTCTCCTTCTCTTGTGTTTCCTGCCTAGAGAATTTCCTTTAGCATTTGTCATAAAGCTGGTTTGGTGGTGCTGAATTCTCTTAGCTTTTGCTTCTCTGTAAAGGTTTTAATTTCTCCGTCGAATCTGAATGAGATCCTTGCTGGGTAGAGTAATCTTGGTTGCAGGTTTTTCTCCTTCATCACTTTACATATGTCCTGCCACTCCCTTCTGGCTTGCAGAGTTTCTGCAGAAAGATCAGCTGTTAACCTTATGGGATTCCCTTGTATGTTAATTGTTGCTTTTCTGTTGCTGCTATTAATGTTTTATCTTTGTATTTAATTTTTGATAGTGATTAACATGTGGCTTGGCATGTTTCTCCTTGGATTTATCCTCTATGGGACTCTCTGTACTTCCTGGACTTGATTAACTATTTCCTCTCTGATATTAGGGCAGTTTTCAACTATAATCTCTTCAAATATTTTCTCAGTCCCTTTCTTTTTCTCTTCTACTTCTGGGACCCCTATAATTTGAATGTTGGTGCATTCGATGTTGTTCCAGAGGTCTCTGAGATAGTTCTCAATTCTTTTCATTCTTTTTTCTTTATTCTGCTTTGTGGTATTTATTTCCACTATTTTATCCTCCAGGTCACTTATCTGTTCTTCTGCCTCAGTTATTCTGCTATTGATTCCTTCTAGAGAATTTTTAATTTCATTTATTGTGTTGTTCATCATTGTTTGTTTGCTCTTTAGTTCTTCTAGGTCCTTGTTAAACGTTTCTTGTATCTTCTCCATTCTATTCCTAAGATTTTGGATCATCTTTACTACCATTACTCTGAATTCTTTTTCAGGTAGACTGACTATTTCCTCTTCATTTGTTTAGTCTGGTTGGGTTTTGCCTTGCTCCTTCATCTGCTGTGTGTTTCTCTGTCTTCTCATTTGGCTTAACTTACTGTGTTTGGGGTCTCCGTTTCACAGGCTGCTGGTTCGTAGTTCCTTTTGTTTTTGGTGTCTGCTCCCAGTGGGTAAGGTTGGTTTAGTGGGTTGTGTAGGATTCCTGTTGGAGGGGACTGGTGCCTGTGTTCTGGCGGATAAGGCTGGATCTTGTCTTTCTGGTGGGCAGGACCACAACCAGTGGTGTGTTTTGGGGTGTCTGTGAACTCATTATGATTTTAGGCAGCCCCTCTGCTAATGGGTGGGGTTGTGTTCCTGTCTTGCTAGTTGTTTGTCAGAGGGTGTCCAGCACTGTAGCTTGCTGGTCCTTGAGTGGAGCTGGGTCTTAGCCTTGAGAAGGAGATCTCTGCGAGAGCTTTCGCCGTTTGATATTACATGGGGCCGGGAGGTCTCTGGTGGACCAATGTCCTGAACTTGGCTCTCCCACCTCAGAGGCTCAGGCGTGACACCCAGCCAGAGCACCAAGACCCTGTCAACCACATGGCTCAGAAGAAAAGTGAGATAAAAGAGAAAGAAAGGCAAAATAAATAAATAAAACAAAGCTATTAAATTAAGAAAATTATTAAAAATAATAAAATTAAAAAGTAATTAAAAAAAGAAAAAAAAAGAAAGGAAGAAGAGAACAACCAAACCAAAACTCATATCCTCCAATGATAACAAGCGCTAAAAACTATACTAAAACGCAAACAGACAAAAACAACAAAACAGAACCCTAGGACAAATGGCAAAAGCAAAGCTATACAGACAAAGTCACACAAAGAAGCATATACATACAAAAAGAGAAATAGGAAAAAAATATATATATATATAAAAAATTTAAAAATTAAGAGAGCACCTAAATCAATAAACAACTCTACCAATGATAATAAGCTCTAAATACTAAACTAAGATAAACATAAAACCAGAAACAAATTAGATGCAGAAAGCAAACCCCAAGTACACAGTTCCTCCCAAAGTCCACCACCTCAATTTTGGGATGATTCGTTGTCTATTCAGGTATTCCAGAGATACAGCATACATCAAGTTGATTGTGGATATTTAATCCGCTGCTCCTGAGGCTGCTGGGAGAGATTTCCCTTTCTCTTCTTTGTTTGCACAGATCCTGGGGTTCAGCTTTGGATTTGGACCCGCCTCTGCATGTAGGTCGCCTGAGGCGTCTGTTCCCGCCCAGACAGGACGGGGTTAAAGGAGCAGCTGATTCGGGGGCTCTGGCTCACTCAGGCCAAGGGCGAGGGAGGGGTACAGAGTGCGGGGTGAGCCTGCGGCAGCAGAGCCCAGCATGACGTTGCAACAGCCTGAGGCACACTGTGTGTTCTCCCGGGGAAGTTATCCCTGGATCACGGGACCCTGGCAGTGGCAGGCTGCACAGGCTCCCCGGAAGGGGGGTGTGGAGAGTAACCTGTGCTCACACACAGGCTTCTTGGTGGCAGCAGCAGCAGCCTTAGCATCTCATGCCCGTCTGTGGTGTCTGCACTGATAGCCGTGGCTCACGCCCATCCATGGAGCTCATTTAGGCAGTGTTCTGGATCCCCTCTCCTCGCACACCCCGTAACAATGGTCTCTTGCCTTTTAGGCAGGTCCTGAGTTTTTCCTGGACTCCCTCCCAGCTAGCTGTCGCCCCCTTCAGGCTGTGTTCACGCAGCCAACCCCAGTCCTCTCCCGGCGCTCCGACCGAAGCCCGAGCCTCAACTCCCAGCCCCGCCCACCCCGGCGGGTGAGCCGCCAAGCCTCTCAGGCTGGTAAATGCTGGTCGGCACCGATCCTCTGTGCAGGAATCTCTCCCCTTTTCCCTCCGCACCCCTGTTGCTGTGCTCTCCTCCGTGGCTCCGAAGCTTCCCCCCACCCATCCCCCATCTCTGCCAGTGAAGGGGCTTCCTAGTGTGTGGAAACCTTTCCTCCTTCACAGCTCCCTCCCAGAGGTGCAGGTCCCATCCCTATTCTTTTGTCTCTGTTTTTCCTTTTTTCTTTTGCCCTACCTAGGTACGTGGGGAGTTTATTGCCTTTTGGGAAGTCTAAGGTCTTCTGCCAGCATTCAGTAGGTGTTCTGTAGGAGTTGTTCCACGAGTAGATGTATTTCTGATGTATCTGTGGGGAGGACAGTGATCTCCACATCTTACCCCTCCGCCATCTTGAAGGCACCCCCTAACTTTTCCCCAGTGTTTCTTTTGCTAATGTGCCAGTCATGGAGGACATGGAGGAGGTGTTATTTCCTTTTCAACTCTGTTTCTAACACATAAATATAGGGCAAAGACTCCTTTTGACCAGGTTCTTTCACTGACAGTGTTTGTTTGTGAAGTTTGGACTGAATCTGAGACACACTTGCATTAACCACTTTGGATCCTGTGGCCTACATAACTTCATTCTCATTTCCTCCAAACTTACCTTTCCGGACAGTCTGTATTTTCCCCTGTCTTTGATTTTCTATTATTTTATTTTTTTCTATCTTACTATATGTGAACTTGTAATCTACCTCAAATCCTTTTTGAGTAAATATGTATATGCACAGATAAATGAGCAAATATGTTTTATTCTCTTGAGGGCTTAGCTCTTACATTTTGGGAATTTTGGTGATCAAATTTCACTTCCAATCCAGTATCCATCCTGAGCCTAGGCTTTTTGGTACAGTTATCGACTTGCCTTTCTCTATCACCCAAACTCCTTCATTACATAGACCCTGCATTCTTTCATTATCATTCAATAGATTTAATATGTATGCCTTTGTGAAGTCACCTTGTCTATCCTTAAAGGAACTTGGCGAAAGCACCAACAGCATCTCTTTGTGCAACCTGGAACCCATGTCTACACAGAAGTGTCAGTGGGTGCATGCAGCCCCTCCCCCATTCTCTCAGCATCCCACTGGAGGTATCCTAGGGCTGAGATGCAGCTGTATGCACTGTGGTGCTGGATTTCAGCAGGGGGCCTCCAGAAGTGTTCACCATCCTCTTTTTATAAAGCGAGCATGGTATGGCCTTGTGGGATTCATGGACGGCTTTGGAACCAAAGTCTAAGCTTGGATATAACCTGATCAGGGGAGAGCTGGGAAAGGTGGCCACCTGACACCTACAGACCCTGGCAGCCCCAGAACTTGTGTCCCATAATAACTGAGTTTGCATATAACCACTCCTGTTGGGAGGAAGCATCCCTAGTTCCATTTGGCTAATTTCTAGGCATTCTAGAAAGAGCTCTTGGGATCATTTTTCTGCCAATCTGCTTATTTCTCTCATCCATCCATCCACCAACCCACTCAGCAAAAGACTGAGTATCTACTCTGTGACAGCATTGGAGACAAAAAACAGACAAGACATGATCCTGGCCTCCAAGGAGTGGATTGAGTCTTAAAGAGGGAAGTGTATACACAAATGAATAAGGGGACAAAAGTGTTCCCAGTGCAAAGGTAGGGGTGTGTTCAGGGTGTGGTGGAGGCATAGAAGAAGAGTCATCCATTCTACCAGGAGTCAGGAAAGCCTTCGTCTGGCTCTTGACAGATGAGGGTGTACCTGCAGGTTGGGCATGAAGGGAGGTTTGGGAGACAGAATAACATTCCAGTGGGCAGATGGGCTTAGAGCAAAAGATGAAGTCCAATGATGGGACCAACTTGAAAGATAATTAGGATATATCAGGGATCACCATTTGTAGGACTGTATACCAGCTCAGCTCAAGACTGAGTGGATTCATTGAAAGGACATTAGCTGAGTTTTATATTAAGTCCCAAACACTAATTTAAGTATTAACATATATTATCTTCAAAACAATTCTTTATATAGCTTTATCTTTTTTGTTCTTTCAAATTAAAGACCAAATAAACCTGTTTAATTAAATTTCTCTTGGTCACACAGCTTATGTTAGAAACAGAATCTTAAACTAACTCTATCTGGGCTTCCCTGGTGGCGCAGTGGTTAGGAATCTGCCTGCCAATGCAGGGGACATGGGTTCGAGCCATGGTTCAGGAAGATCCCACGTGCCACAGAGCAGCTAAGCCTGTGCACCACAACTGCTGAACCTGCGCTCTAGAGCCTGTGAGCCACAACTACTGAGCCCGCGTGCTGCGACTACAGAAAGCCCGTGTGCAGCAACGAAGACCCAATGCAGCCAAAACTAAATAAATAAATTTATTTAAAAAAACCTAACTCTATATGAATCTACATTCATGTTTTCCCTCTATAACTTCATGTTTGTCTGGGAAACACATGGATTTTATCTATTTATTTATAACCCACTTTATTTCATCTATCATAACAATCACTGTAAATTACCCAACGACCACAATCACAATCCTGAGTAAAATGGTAACAGCAAATCATGAGTGATTTTCTTACAAAATACTCTGTTTAGGAAGTATATTAATTTAATATATAAGATTTTTACAAAAGGCAAAAATCCCCTTTTGTTAAATATATACATGTCATGTATTACTGAGTACCTCATCTATATTTTTCACAATAAATTCTCAAAGCAAAAGAAAGATATGGATATTATTATTCTTATTTTGCAGATAGAAAAACTAAAGGTTAATAAGTTTGATAATATATCCAAAGGCATAAAGGCAATAAGTTACAAATCCAGGATCCAAATTTAGGTCATTAAGATTTCAAACCCCATGCTCTTATATATTATAAGAACAAGACTAGAGGTAACGGAACTTTTTCTACTATTTAATTAGTTTTTACATATTCAAATTCCTGACCTGTTCCCTTCAATTCCTGCTCTGATCTCAACAAAACAAGATGAAAAGTTTTTGAGTCCACTGCTCCTTCTAAGGACAGGATATTGTATAGTCTATAGTAGGGATGATGGGGGCAGAGAAAAAGTGAAAGAGGAATATTCTTAGGAACCTTTCAAAATGTTTGGCAAAATCCAAGTTGACTTTGAATATTAATGAGAAAATATCAAGAGAAGACATGAAAATGGCTAAAAAATGAATAATTGATGAAAGCAACTTAGCATAACGAACCATGCTCCCCCTAATCAGAGATAACATCATCTGACACAGTAGACATACTGGAAGGTTCATGCCTAAGTCATCAAATTTATTGCTCAAGGAGATTCCCAAATAGATACAGCCAAGCATTTCCTTAATAAAGCCAATGTGCTGAATTCATTTCTGGACCAAATTTCACTCTCTGTGGGAAACCAACTTCTTTCCTCAAACTCTGAAACACTGTTTGATAAACTGTCTATGCTTTCAGTTTTTTTTTTAAAAAAAACATCATCTTAAGTTATAGGACATCAAGCAACATAAATTAATTTTCAGAGGGATACAATCAGGAATTTTTCCAGATTGAATACTTCATAGCTTGATAACATTTCTCAGTGTTGAAAAAGATCAGCAGAGATGAAGACTAGAGCTCCAGCCTCAGAGGTAGCATAATTGTGTTTTTAATTCATGTAAATTATGTGGGTCTGAGGGCCACTGTGTTTATCTCTGGAGAATAAGAAAAGTACATTTAAAGAAGACATCGTAACTGTTCATCCTTATTAGTATTCTATTTTATTTACCTTCTTATTCAATTGCTAGGATCACATAAATAAGAGGAAAAAGAGATATGAACTTTTTTATATGCATTAGACTAAGTTTTCAACATAAAGATAATTCATTTAGAAAGTATGCCCTGAAGCAGTACTCTATTAATTTACATTCATGTATATGTTGCATTGTTTCCCTAAAAATCAAAATCAAGAGAGGTATGCTATCTGAGTGAACAATTACTGTAGCATAGCAGCCAAAGTCAGGTGATGTGTGCAAAACCCATGTTTGCTGCTGCTAACTTCAATGATAGTACAGAGCAAGAAAGGTATTATATATGGGCTTATTATCCTTGGTATAACTTTTAGGGGTTTCTGATCATTATTGCTCAGGATACTTTCCCAGGATAAAATTAATAGTTATTATAACATATGTAAATACTAACCAATATTTCAAGGACATCTATAGACTCTTTAGGGGGAGGAATTAAAGAGATTTTGACCATTGAAGAAACTGAGGCTAAACATACACTAATGTTTTTGCAGTTAGATTTAGTAAAACCATCTCTGAATCACTCATGCAGATTATTTTCCATACTCTCAGATTTCTGCGTCCCTGTCCTGCTAGGTTGCTTTTCCTAAAATTTTACCAAGGAATCTCCAAGGAGGCCCATCTACTCAGCTTGGTTGGCCTCAGTGGCCAGGTTTCTAAAACTGAGCTTAAATTCATCTATTCCATTGATATCTCTGAGCTTAGTTCCCCAGACTCCAATTTAAAGGAACTCTTCTTCTACGACGAGGCAAAGAGTAAAATAACACACATGCACATACATATACACACCTTCAAATGCAAGTAAACTCACGTTATTTCTTAAATTATTCACATCAGTAGCTCATCTACTTCCCAGCCAACTGGATTTAGTTTAGAGAAACTGGCTTGAGAGGGGGTGTGTGGAAAAGGAATGTAAATCTAGAGAACTCTAACTTCGTGCACGATGTGCCTGAACTAAAGCTCTATGCTGTAGATGAGTGGAAAAAGTCCCTGGGATTTGAGTTTTATTACAAAACTTCCACCCAGAGCATGTTACATTCAATGTCCTCAAATACACAAATGTATTTAACTGGTCCTAAACAGAAAATGGAAACTGATATATGAATTGTTTTTTCTTCTAAGGTTTAAAAACATGGTTTTAGCTTTTAATGGGGCAATGTCAATCAGCTAAAATAGTTTCCAAGAATAAAAAGAGAAAGGTATGGAGAAAATCACTTTATCTGGACATCTAATTAACAATTTATTAAACATCTTAACCAAATGAACACATGACTTCCATTTTAGCAAAGGAAATAGAAATAACTTAAAATGGCATTGAAATAAACAAGTTTTCAAGTGTGAAGCTAATGCCTGATGCCCATTACAAATACGGCTTACGGCTCATGGCGTTTGCTTGTACATAAATTGTCTTACAGTGATGGATTCAACTATCAAACAAAGATTAACCAGTACCAGTTCTTTTGATATTATAAGGCCAAAGAAAACACCAATAAGAGCAATGTCTCCGTGCGAATTCATCATCACTTCTTCAGAACCATTTATTAAACTTTCAGCCATGTCCTTACAAGTAGCATGAGACTTGGAATCAGATAACTTATGTTTGTTTCCAGTCCTGCCACTTACTAGCATGTCACTCACTAGCATGTCACTCAGCCCCTTGGCCCTAGTTCCTCATCCATAAAAAGAGGCTATGCAGACCCGATTTTAAGGTTGCCAGGAGGATGAAATGAAATCATGAAAGCACCTAGCACACAGCATGGCACATAGAAGGTCTTCCCAAAGGCAGTTTTGATCCTTACCACCAAAGACAAGGCTATACAGAAGGACAGAGCTGGAGACGTCACCCCGTGGACACTCGAATGCTGGAACAGACAGAACGCTGTCTGTTCTAACAGAAAGGACTAGACACAGCCTACTGGAGGGTAGAACCACTTCACTGGTTAAGAACTGGTAAAATCAAGTGTGCTGGCTATATATTTTACTCCTGCTGGACATTGGTGGCTAAATCTCCCATACCTCCAAAAATAAATAATATAAAATAATATAAATAATAACAGGCACATAATATATGGCAGGCACAGTATTAAGTATCTGTATGTATTATTTAATTTAACCCTCATAATTTATAGGTACTATTATTTTAAAAGGACTAACTGGTTACTAGTCTTCCGTGCATTCTTAACTTGGACATTATGAAGAGGTAGCAATGTCATTTTTTGCTAAGCCAATAATTCCTGAGAAGATTAAGCTCATGGTTCCCTCATTCCTTAGTATTAAGTACTTGAATCATCTGACTCCCCTATTAAGTGAATCATAAGAAATGAGGACTTGGCGGGGAGTAAATGGAGTCCAAACTGGAGAACTTGGGGGTAAGGGAAGTATGAGTGGGCAGCATGGAATGGGGGGTAGGGGAGGGAAGAGGGAAGCAGCAGCAGATGGAAAAGCATGGAGAAGAAAGAAGATGGGGACAGTGGCCTCTGCAGCAGGAGAAGTGAGATTATTCCTCCTCAGGACTCTCTGATCCCCTTGAGCTGATGCTGTCCATTCCCTCGTCAGGTGCCATCCACTCATGGTACAGGGATAGGTGGGGTGAGAAAGCAAGACATCTCAACATTATTATCAGGCCAAGTAGGGGGACCGGTGGAAGGCACCATAAGATGCGTGGGGTCAGAGGGAGAGAAAAGTGCCTTTGAGGCGGCACTTGTGACTTTTGTTAATTTTCTATTCTGTTCACCTCCTTCTATGATAACCACTTGTTCCCCAGCCAACATTGGGAATCTCTTCTCTAGTGGAACTTCTTTTCTACCTTTAAATATGTTCATATTTCTTATTTAATGAAAAATCATCTGACTCTGCCACTCCTTTTCTAGCACGGTTTATTCTGCTTTTTTCCCCAGACTAAGAAGAAATCTAAGGTCACTACTTCAGTACCTAAGTTCAAAAGAATGGTCTTTTTTCTTCCCACATCCCTCACCCCTTAGCACCTTATTTTTTTCCCAACTACAATTAAACTCTTGCTCCAATTGTCCTCTTTACTAGGTTTATCGATGAAAACTTTCTAGCCAAACCCAACAGCTCTTCTCTGCTGTAAGTCTGGCAGCCGTTATGGTCCATAGTAATGAGTAGCCACTGAATACAATTAAATGCAGTGTACTGAGTGAGAAGGACAACATGAGGAATTATTAAGCAGATACTTCATCCTCATGGAAAAAATGTGATAAAAGTTAAGTGAGTGCAAACAATTTTAATACAGGGATTGAAACAGTACTGGGCTGGGAGGAAAAGGAAAGGTACATTTAGTCCTCCGCCAAGAAATCCCATAATGGGGGGCTCAGTCAATTGTAGGAAAATTGTGTGAGTTGCCATGCAAGAGGGCTGGCCAAAGAGACAGGCCTGTTCCTTCTCTCTTGATATGCGTGGCAAACTGTGATTTTCTTTCTCCTTCCATTTCTCCATTAACTCTTCTATTTTGTTGGCCCCTCTTCCTTTTAGTTCCTCACATTTACATTTGGACATTATAGCAATACCTGAAACCTAACAGGTGGAAAAAAAAAGGAAAAGGAGTGGGCACAGGAGAGGCGAGGAGGCCTCTATCCAAGGCAAAGAAGGCTTTCCTTGCTTGCAGTGACATCACTGGTGAAGGCACCATCAACTCCCTTGTTTCTCAGCAAACTGGAACCCTTCATAATATTCCTTTCATCCTGCATATTCTGTGTCACTGGGTCCCCTTGCTTTGTCTGCCATAACATTGTTTCTATATGATTCTTTCCCAGTTTCCTAAACCACTTGAGATTAGGTTGCTACAAATTCCTAGTTATCTTTCTTAATCTCACAACTGATCAGATCATCCTTTAAAAGCCATCCTTTTAAACCATTTAAAATCATTCTCATCTTACAGTGACTTAACAAATATACAGTGACTCTTGAGGTTCAAATACGACCTGGAAAATAGTTTGAATCTGTTGGGAATATGTTCTGAAAGGAATAGAAAACCTGAACAATAGTAGCTTTATTGATTTTGCCCAACAAAAAAACCTTGGAGGACTTCCCTGGTGGTGCAGTGGTTAAGAATCTGCCGGCCAATGCAAGGGACACAGGTTCGAGCCCTGGTCTGGGAAGGTCTCACATGCCGCGGAGCAACTAAGCCCGTGTGCCACAACTACTGAGCCTGCACTCTAGAGCCTGCGAGATACAACTACTGAGCCCACGTGCCACAACTACTGAAGCCTGTGAGCCACAACTACTGAGCCTGCGTGCCACAACTAGTGAAGCCCGCGCACCTAGAGCCCGTACTCTGCAACAAGAGAAGCCACTACAATGAGAAGCCCGCACACCTCAACGAAGACCCAATGCAATGAAAAATAAATAAATAAATAAAATTTATTTTTAAAATCATTAAAAAAGAAACCTTGGAGAAGGCAATACAGATATGGTACAATGACTCAGTGGTCCCTGGTCCCTTTAATTTCTTCAGCACTTTTTATCTAAATATTCATTATACCCTTCATGTCTGTGGTTAGATAATTCTTGTGTATATTACACATAAAATTAAAATAGGAAGTATATAAAGCAGGAATAATCTACTTTTAAAGTTTGTGTTTAGTGCAGTACTCGAGGTAAGAGGTACGCAATAAATACATGTTGAATAATAAAACCTTCTAGGAATGGGGTTATATAAATGTTCTAAGTTGGTCAAGCATTTCCTCCTTTCTTTGAAGCCATGCATTGAGTGTTTCTATGTTTTTACATTTTCTTCTGTATCAATTCTTCTTCAGAACATACTCTAAATATTTCCTCAGTCTGGTAAAAATGTAGCACTGAACATCTGTGAAGGGGTTCATAAATTATAGTGAGAGGAATCTAGAAGCGTCTTCTCCAAGAACCAAAGGTCACTCTCATTTACCACTGGAGAATATTATAGCTTCCAAAATCTTACTTCTTTTCTCCAAAAATCATTGTGAAAATTAAATCACAAGAGGGTTCTGCAAGTTTAATTTTCTCCTCAACACTGGACACACATGGCAGGATGAATTTCTGGGCACCACCTCCCATGAAATGTTTACTTTATATTACATTTGATCTGTTAATAATCACAATTCACACAGTTAACTTGATAACATTTCTTTAGTACATTTGAAGAAACTGAAATATAAAGTTTTTGCCCAGATCAGAGAACAGCTTGATTTAAAATTGTGCCTTCTTGAGATGTTCCAATTAACAGCATTTTCAATAACAAAGTTCGAGGAAACAGGTCTTTCAGGAACACCATTATTGATTTATTAAAATATAGAAGAAGCAGAATAAGTCATTGTAAGAATAGAGAGGGCAGCAACCAAGAATCCATGTATTCCTGTTAGAAAAGCTAAACAATTACTTTTAAGCACAAAGACAGTAAGATGAGAAAATAAAATGACCATTAAAAATATACCACTTTCAGGAAAGACTAAACCATCAATATCAAATATCATGATTCCAGTACAGTTTCCTTCACCACAAATAGATATTAACTGCATTTACCATGGGGCCAGTTATACAATTATGACTAAAATAACAGAGTTTCCACTGCAAGATCCTACGATTTCCTTTGATAACTCTCTCCTTTCGAATGCTGTATTATAACTTCAAGAAATGTAGAGAGGCAATATGAGCTGAATAAAATATTTCAAGAAATAAAGACAAGTCTCTGGAATAATAAGCTTCACAAGGCCCTCTAAGAATTGATGCCAGTTGCCACAGTTATTTGCAGTCCTTAAGTGACATCTTAATAAGCAGGCCTGTAGATTCATAGAAGCTGGGTCTCAGTGCTGGGAACTGCATTTTAAGCTGATAATTAGATTCAGGGAAGAAGGCTTCCTGCCAAGGCTGGAGCCCTTAAGTATTTTTTTGAATTCAGGGTTCTGATGCTCAGCTAAGAGGCCTCTCCCTGGTCCCAGGTAACAGGCCACTTTCTCCAGACTGTGGGCTCAATCTGCTAGGCTCCCTGACTGAGGTTTGTGCCTCCAGGGATTGAGGAAAACCAAGGCCTAGTATGGGTGTGTTCTCTGTTGCCAGAGAAACCACCAATCTCCAAGTCATGGTGTCTGGGTCTCCTAGCAAAAGCAGGCCTGTCCTCCTCAGCCCCTTGGGCGGGGAGGCCTGATAAGAGCAGGGCCTCTGGAGACCTGAGGCCTACTCAACGGAAGCTCCTACGAGTAATTTTCTGAGAGTGCATGGGAGGGAGGGACAAGCACACAAGCTAACTTCTTTTTCCCCTCACCCCCATCTGTCAGGCCAGATGACTGTCTGGCAGGCAGCCACCGAGGCAAAATATCAAGGCCTGTTCATAAGCATTCCTCACCGAACCCACTCCCCAACTGGCATCTTCCAGCAGAAATATATGACCAAAATATTTCTTTTGGAGTCCTCTCCTGTTCCCTTTACCACTGTAAAAACGATTATAAGAGGATAATTTTCATCTGCTTATTTGTAACATCATCCCAGATTTCATGTGGAAATTTGGATTGTTTTGACACCTGCAGGCAGGTTAATAAGAAAAATGAGTAGGCTCATTTGCCCTAGAGGTGTGTCAGAGCAAAACCCACCAGTACTCTGGAATGGCAAAGACATAGCGCCACCTGGTGGTGGGTGGTCAGAACTGTTCTTTGCGGTCTTGCCATGAACACTGATGAGAAGTCACAGTGTGTTGAACCAAAGAGATGGGTTTTAAACCGAATAAGATAAATTTATTTTAAAAAATTAATACGCAATAAAAATTCTTTTGGTCAAATTTCAAAGAACAATTGTAATTCTTCAGCAGAACCCCCATGAATTATTTAATGGGTTCAAATCCAGAGAAGGCTGTCGCTTAGACTCAGGGCCAGAAATTAATTCTTATGTAAATAGCTGAATTCTCTCCTTGTTCAAGGACAATCAGTAAAAGCCTGGCTTGAAATCTGGTTGAAATAGTCACTCTAATTAACAAAATAAAGGATAAAATTCAGACAAGCATAATAACAGCCCTCTGTTTAAAGTACTAGAGTGTGCTGGTCACAATGACAGCTCCTAATCTCCCCCACTGAAAAGTGACTTCCATGGAATAAAGTCAGCTTAGATGGATTTTCCATTTAAATGGTCAAGGATTAAAAGGAGTTGGTTAGACAAGCGTAACTCATTCACATAACATCGCACTTAAAATACACACACACATCATGATATCCTTACAAAAATAAGCTGTCTTCTTATTCACTGGAATTTAAAAGCAAGAGCAGACACTAAACCTTTGATTAATATATGACATAGTTCGAAGTCTATTCATTCCCGTAAATTTCTGAGCTTCTGTGACTATTGTATCACACTATGCAATTTGCAGGGCTGGATCTCCTCAGAGGTTACTTCTACAAAAACATACACTTCATTCGAAACCTGACCCAGCGCATTCCTGTTCTAGATAGATTCATTATGACAACCTTTAATTGGGCACCCTGCCAAAATGCAGCCAGTTTAACAAGGCTGTTTAAATGCAACACATAGACTAAAATGCTTATTTGACTTACTTGTTGAAAATGATTTATTGAATAATAGTTGATAGAGAGTACAAAACTTTTCAAAGGGCAGTTCTCCCAGAGTTGAAAAGTCCACAAAACTGGGCTGCATAAAAGAAGGAATTTGAGAAGTATAAAAAAAATTCCGTACCTTCCAAACAGTTCTGTAATAGAGTAGAAGCCATGTATAATTCTGGGAACTAAAAGAGTTAATTCCTAAGAGAAAATATTTCCTATGAGGCTTTTACTCTGTACAGTTGAGGAACCTATGGGCACAGAGAATGAGAAGGGCATACATATTTCAAACTATATCATATCCCTAACTTTTAAATTAATTTTTTAAAATAAAATGGGGGGGAAAGGCATTCAATCTTGCCCTCTGGAGTAGTATAAAGACTCCTTAGGTTCACAGGATCTGGCTCTATATAAAGATTTATATTTTGTTGGCAGTTATCTTGAGAAAAATCTTATATAGACATCTCCTAGCCTCCTATAGAGCAAGCTTAGATCAACTGGGAACTTTGCTGCTTTGCAAATTACAATGGCAAAATTTACCTACTAAATATGCTTTGAAAGCTAATGAAATTATAGCACATAAAATTTCAATATAGCTATTCACAGCCATTTGAAGAGCAATTTCCTCTATGATCTCCCTCAGAACAATGCTCTTCTGCCTCCCACTCTCCCACCTCTGGTGGAGGTAATACACAGTTGAGCCTGGCAAGTCCGGAGTGGAACTAATTCCTTCCTCTTAACGCCTGTCTCCAATTAGCTGGTGAGAAATAGAAATGATTTACTTAAGATACGGCTTTTCCCACTTACTCAAGCCTATTATCATTCTCATCCAAGCATCACTCAGCCACTAATTGCCTTGGGAAGCTGTACTGTGCAGTGGTAAAGAGCCCAAACTTGCTAACATAGTGAGCTAAGCAAGTTACTTAATCTTCCTACACCTCAGTTTCCTCACCTGTCAAACAATGTTCATTTCTGCTTCAAATTCTTAGCGTGAATATTGAATGGAAAAAAACATGCTAACAAGATTTAGGGCTGCCTGGCTCATAACAGTGTCCAATGAATTAATCATCGTCATGTAAACAGGTGAGTAAACATATAAACAAATAACTACAAAACAATGAAATAAAGAAATCATAAAAGGTATGTATAAGACACAGTGAAAGCACCAAGGAGGGTTAACCCATGAATCACCTCTACAATATCCCTGAATCCGTCAGAATAGCTTTGGCAACAAAGTATTCACTACCTCATGGGACAGCTCTAATTCCTGCACTATTTTCCCTTAAAAATAAGGCTTAAAAGTCTCTATGATAAGGCTTCCCTGGTGGCGCAGTGGTTGAGAGTCCGCCTGCCGATGCAGGGGACGTGGGTTCGTGCCCTGGTCCGGGAAGATCCCGCATGCCGCGGAGCGGCTAGGCCCGTGAACCACAACTACTGAGCCTGCGCGTCTGGAGCCTGTGCTCTGCAACGGGAGAGGCCACAACGGTGAGAGGCCCGCGTACCGCAGGAAAAAAAAAAAGTCTCTATGATAAAAAATAAAATAAAAGCACACAGCAGTGTAAACCAACTATACTTCAATTTAAAATTAATAAATAAAAGCAAAAACAAAATCTCTAAAAGTTGTCCTCCATTGATTTTTACCCATTTGTCCCCTTTCTTATCCAGTAAAAGTCAAATTCATCTTCTACATGACAGCTATTTGGAAGATAGTTACCATGTTCCCAGACAACAACTTCTCATCTAAGGTCACTAGGGTAGTTCATATTTTCATGGACCAATGAGAAAACAAAACTGGCAAGCCAAATGGAAAGACTCCATAGGCTTCAATTTCCTAAGAAGTGTTAAGTACCAATGCCAACCAATTCCTAATGATGCTGGCACCTACGGTTAAGAGGACACCTGAAGGATGCTCTGACTTCAGTAGCCAAGTTAACATATTAGAGACTTTACATGGGATGGGGGTAGGGGAGCCAGAGAAGGTAGTAGGAATGCCAACTATTTATCATCACTATTAAACAGGCTGTGAGCTCTCCTAGGTCTTTTTTATTTTTCAAGTTCGGGATCACAGTTTGTTCATCCTGTGCTCCCCTGCACCTAGCTGCCACGATGAATGGTTTTTTTTATCATATATTTTATATACTCTACAGTATCCACCATAATCTCAAATTCTTAAATTTCTGTAACATAAGCAATAGATATCACAGAAAATGTATAAATGACATTTTAAAATATTTATTGAAGCATAGGATAAATACACTGCCTAATTATACACAATATATTCTTATTTCTTTCATAATGACAAACAAGATAAATTATATCTATGAGTTAGCAAATGAGGTCCCTCTCAGCTGTGAGCATGATTGTTCATTTTCCTTCCTTCCTTCTTTCCTATTGCTATACTTACTGGATAATTGTAAATGACAAAATTATTATTTGATCCTTGCTACAAGTGAAAAAACCCCAGATATATTTTTAAAAGTTAATAAATTCTAACTTTCCTCATACACTTGAGAAACCAAATAATCTAGCTGCTCCTTTCATGTTTCTCTATGCTCCTATAAATGAATACATATATTTAAATTTCTTTTTCTTTTCCTTTACTTTTGATCCAAAACAGAGACCATGTTATATACATTTTTGGGCAAGCTTATTCTTTTATTTATTATTATTATATTTAGATATTTAAACCCTTTACATCACTAAATAAATAACTTAAAGAATAAATAATCCCCAACATGAATGCATGGGCAGGTTGTAGTTAAACTTTAGTTCTTTGATTAGATCTAATATAGTTTTTCACAGAGTATCAATATTTTAAATGTATTTAAAGTATAAATACTTTAATTAACTTCAGGGTTCCAGGGATGAGGAGAAAAGCCATGTTTTTACCATCTTCTCTGAGGAATGGACTGCACTAAGAGGAGTTACTAGAAACAGGCTGATGACAAGGGCTTCCTGTTTACCTAGAGCTCTGCATGGACAGAAAGCAGTTAGGCCTGAGGTTGAGTTGCTCATCACTCCAACGTGAGTCAGTAACTCGGAACATGACATAACAGTTGCTGATGAAAAGGCAGCATGGTGGCTCAGAAGCATCTTTGCTCTCAAGAGATGACTACTGCTGCTTATAATTAAGTGATTTCCATCGAAATATTCCAGAGTTAGATGTGGGATCTAGTCAAAAGTCTTTGCTCTCAGTCCTGATTTCACCATTCATCAGTTATGGGACACTGGGCAACTCCATCCTTCAATAATCAATAATTGTGTGTGTGTGTGTGTGTGTGTGTGTGTGTGTGTGTGTGGTGTCTTTGTATGTGTGTACTATATAGCAATAGGAGACACTGCTGACATGATGTGAGGATAATACCTATTTCCCAGGATGACCAAGAAGATCAAAGGACTGGCTGCAATGAAAAGTGCTTTGTAAACTGAAATGGGATCCCACATCCAAACTATATAAAGGGATCCTTCTCAAAATCCTCATCTTATGGACTTTATAAACATGTTTGCAGCTGGTTTTTTTTTTAACAGCACCATTCACGAAAAATATTGCAACAAAATTGTCCTACAGTCTGTCAAAGGGGTTGATGGTGTATAGTCTACTTCTATGGTAGAGAATATTATCCCCATTTTACAACTGCTAAAACTAAATCTCAGGTGACATGACTAGGTGTTTGAGCTGGAACTAGATTACAGGGCTTCAGTATCTACAGAATCCAGAGCATTTCCAATATTTACTCACATGACCCCTTCCTACTCCAAATCTCATGGGATGCAGAGAAGACTATGAAAAAATCACCTCAAGCAGATTTATGGCATGGTTATAAAAATATGCTTGGACTTTGGGTCTTTTTAATAAGAAACAGATGGTGGTTGTTTTTTCTCTTACTAGCTCTTCCATAGACCAAGACAACTCTCTCCCTCCTGTACCCTGTAAGCCAAAGGAAAAAACAACCTACAGTCCACCACCACATCAGCCATTCTTCATTGCTTCCAATTCCAGGTACTTTTCCTGCCCAGAAACAGAGGCCAAACTGTCCACAGGTTACATGGACAAGTGATACTTGAATTTTTAGCTCAAGTATTTATTCATAACTTAAAATTCTCACTTCAGATTCTATAAGCATTCTGACATATCACATTGTGAGAAAGGCATATGTAACTCTGATAATAAACACTTATTTTATGATCTCTTTGAATTAATCCTAGAATAAATATCAAATTCTCAAATAATTCCAAGATCTGTGGTCAAACATATCCAACGCTACATCAATGATTATGAAATTTTTTTCATGACTGTTATTACATAGACCGCTATCTTCTTGCACAGAATATATTTTACATGATATACCCTCTTCTTGTGGATTCAGAGTGATAACTATGAATACCATTTACTGTTCAGTTATGCCTTCAGAGATTATTCTGTGTATAAGGCTACTGGTTTCTGAGATAACTTGTTTCAGACAGTTATGGGATATTTTTGAGCTCATATCTTTTGTTCTTGTATCTCGTATCTTTTATGTTTTCATATCTTTTGTTTTCTTACCTGTCAGTTGTCTCTTCTCTTGTTGCAATCAAAACCTGTTTCATGTAGCAATACCTCTCTTTTATAGCTTAAGAAACAAATTGTGTTAGCTTGCTATGCTGTGTAACAACTACCACAAACTTAAAGGCTGAAAACAATACACATTCATTATCTCACAGTTTCTGTGGGTCAGAGGTCTGGGTATGGCTTAGCTGGGTCCTCTGCAAGGCTGCAAAGTACCAGTCAGGGTTGGCTTCTCATCTGGTGGCTCATCTGGGGAAGGGTCCACTTCTGGGCTTATAGGCTGTTAGCAGAATTCATTTCCTCTGTCTATAGGACTCATGATGGCTTGTTTCTTCAAAGCCAGCAAGAAGGAGAGCAAGACTCTCAAGTAAGTCTTCTAGCAAGGTGGAATCTTATGTAACATAATCACAGGAATAACATCCTATCGCTTTTGCCATGTTCTACTAGCTAGAAGCAAGTCACTGGTCCTGCCCAAATTCAAGGGAAAGGAATTATACAAGGCCATAAATACCAGGAGTTAGGGAACATGGAGGTTACTTTAAAATCTGACCAACCACACCAATTAATCCACTTAAGATCAAGCACAAAGTTAGAATAATACACTCAAAACAAGAGACCAAGGGGCCTTTGTGAGTCAACTATAACTATTTTTAGGACGTCATTTTACTTATTTTCTGATTTTTGACCATGTTCTGGATAGTCCAGGCTATTCAGTATGTGATTTTCGCATATATGGACACTTTTTCAAGGAATAACTTTCAAAGAATAACAGTGTTGCCTCCTATTTTCTTTCTTCTCTAGGTAGGTTGTGGAAATGCTGGCCAATTCACTGGCATTCCTACATTAAAACAGCTTGTTATTAAGTAGGTTGAGTCTCTCTCTGGTGACTGCTCAGTTACTAAAGACTGCCTAAGCACCATACTTGGTCAGGACCAGGCGTTTGCTGTTATGAAATTCCCAAGATACTAGGCAAAGTAAAAGTAGGAATCGTCCTTCTCTGACTCCTGAAAAACAGGAAGATTATGCTCTTAGGCTCTGTGCTGTTTGACTACCAATGAAATATTTTGATATTGGTAGGTAAGGATTAAAAAGTCCTTGTAAAGGTTCTGTGTAGGAAATCCTTGCAAAATCCTACATAAATGAACAAAATTGACATCTCCTTCACCATACCCACCAGTCTGTAACTTGTTTAAATTAGTTTCTTCTTCCAGGAATTAAAAGGTCAGATCCCTATGCCTTCTTTGGTACCGTGGGTAGAGCTCATAGGCATCAAATTTAATGTGCATAACTCTTTTAGACCAAAGTTGCTATCAGACTTTAATTTTTTTTTTTCTGAGCAGTTATTTGGAGAACAAGAAATGTATGCAGTGGAATGAACTTTGGATTTCATTCAAAGAAAATCAAATGCTTGTCACTTCTGTCAGCATTTTTTACATTTAGGAATTATTTGTTGGATGATGAAATAATCTCTCCCTCTTTTAGACAACACTGGGGAACAAGGCAACAGGGCAAGTTTATTCTAATTCCAAATCCTATCTGTAAAACAATATCTCTTATTTTAAATCACAGTTAAAATGGTTTTTTCCCTAGTCGTGGTATTTAATTATTTTGTGCTCATTAGAACTATAAAATTTAATTCCACAGTGCAAATTCAAAATAGTAGAGACTTTAGCAGTACAAGAATCTTCAAAACTCAACTGGAACAATGAAATTCTGTCCAAAGTCACCCAATCTGTAAATAAAACCTGGCTAATTCATTTTTATATGATTTACGGAATTTTGCACATAAGTTAGTGCAGTGGAATAATCATTTGAGATATTAACTGATTTTTTTCATTTGCTCCACAAGAGGGTCGCCATTAAACCCATGTAAAAGAGTATCAGACCACAACAGAACAAAGATGTTGAATTCCTGAGTTCTAAATTCAAATGCTGAAGTTCAGGTTAAAAATCCAATATTTGATAGTAGATGTGATCTAGTATACCATGTTTTCCCCATGCATCCTTCTCCTAACTACCTCCACATGATGAGACCCTTCTATGGAAGCTGAGGAGGTAGAGTATGGAGAGAATTCAAGACAGTGAGACAAGTCTGGAAATTGGATGCCCTTCTCACCCACCAGAAAGAGTCTTGCTTGGGAAAAAGGGTAGCAAGTACCCCTACTTTAAGTGTGGGGATCTTACAGAAGAAAAGACGTTGCCCACTTTGTCTCAGAGGAAGGGGATGTCAGGCATCCGAGAAAAGTCCTCATGTCACCCTGGTGGCCAGAGTAGAAATGGTGGTATGACGTACAAATCGAGGAATGAAAGAGGCAACTCACATGTCCACACCCTCAACTCTGGTTTCATTTGGCTCTAGAGTAGCATCTAAAATATCCTATGGATTCCAGAGGGACTCAGGGATTATCAGGGAAAGGAAATGGTGGCCTGTCTGCCAGAATGTTTATCATTGATAATGCTTAGTCAGATGGACAAGACCTGGACAGTTCCCACCAGGAATGTGATGGGTGAGGCTGCTCCTGGGCAGGGAGGTAGTAGCAAGGATCCAGAGCTCAGTCAGCACTGGCAGGAGGTCCAGGCTGCCTTTCCCTCCACCACAAGTTTTCTTTTGAGCGGCCATAAACCTCATCTATGCCAAGAACCAGTGGGATGAGTAACATCTTGAGTGAGAGGCCAGGTTAGAATCATATACCATGCACCTTTCGCCTCTTCTCTGTGGTGTTATTTATACCTGCTTCTCAGATAATGGGGATGGGTGTGCATACAACAGACAAACAATTGTGCACCCAAATTACTAACTCAGACTAAATTTACCTGCAAGGGACTGAATTAACTTCCTGCATCAGACCAAACAGAGTGGTGTGAGAAAAACTAAATTTGATTACAAAAAGAACCGAAGTTACTCTTTTGCACACCTGAGTGTGGGACTCACATTTATACCCACCACATCTGTATTTGAGTAGGCACAATTATAAATTCTGAAATACTTTTAAAAATGTGCCAGAACCATTCTATTTCTTTGGAGATAATGGATATTCCTTAAAGAAGCCAGGTAAAGAGTCTTACTGTCTTTCCATTAAAACCATCCTTTTATTATATCTCTGTTGAGATCATGTGTCCCTATATGAAATTAATATATCTGAACAATTTTCATCCTAATGTTTGCCCTAAGATAGTCACAGAGTAAGTCAAATGATGGTATGGAATCAGATATGCCATAAATACAAAAACATCCACTTTTCATAGTATAAGGCAGCACCCATCTAAAGAAAACACTCAAAGTTATACTTCTATGAATATGTAAATTTCCCCAAGTTTTGATGTGTTCAGCCCATCCATGTACCCTGATTACATACAAAAGAGCTCCATGTACACACATTTTGAAAGAGAATATTTCTGCTCCAAGGTAGGACTGCCCAAGCTTTAAACTGCCTTAAAAAATAAATGTGAAAAAATAAATCTTCAGATTCACATGTATTGTTTAATTATAGCAATAAGAGTGCAATAAACATCTGTACCCTAAATGGTCAGAAAACTGCAAACAACTTCAATTTTAAAAGAAGATGCTATGCCTGTCAAAAGCAAACCATGCACTTACCAGGACCATAACGGATCATCCGGAAGAAAAAAGTGAAAGAAATTTGTCTTATTGTATCAGGTGAGGTTTGATAAAGGAAGTATGTGCTTTAAATATCTAATTAAAAGCAAGGTTGGCATAGCAGGTCACCTTCCTCAGCTGTGTGTGTGTGTGTGTGTGTGTGTGTGTGTGTGTGTGTGCGCGTGCGCACGTGCACGTGCATGTGGCTTGACAATTGATCTCATGTTCCTAATTACTCCAGGAGAGCATTTTAGTATGAAAATGAATAAGGCAATCCTGAGACAGATGCCGTCCAGTCCTGCTTCATAAGATCACTTGAAAAACTATCATCACATATCATTTTTATATTATAAAAATCACAAAATCCGTCAAAGATGATGACGCCTTCCTCCAAACCAGAGAGTTCACTTTTGACAGCAAGAGAAAGCCTTTCAATGTAGTGTAGCAGTTAAGAGGATGGAGCATGGACCCAGACGACTGGATCTGAAACAAGGCTCTACTCCATACAAAGGGTGTGACCTTGGCAAGTTAGTTAACCAACAGGGGCCTCAGTTTTCTCATAAGATTATCTTGGTATTATCTAAAATGTTTGCTATTATGATTCTCATATACATAACAAACAGAGCCAGTATCTGAGAGATGATAAATATTTGCTGTCGCTATACTCATAGCCATCACCATCAGCACCAAATGCTCCACAGTTCAGCCAGTTATCCTGCATTTTCCTTCCACTACAGCACCAGGCAGAGAGTCCTGGTGTGGGGGGCAGCTGTCCTTACAGAAAAGAGAACCACTGAGACATGCTGTGATAGCCTTTGCTGTCTCTTTTGAGCTACCCTCCTTACATTCTGGGAAATACAGATTTTTACACATGTGTCCTCTCCTCTTAGATTGAAACTTATAGACTACAAATTTTTGTAATTGAGTTGTAACGCATGTACTATAAAATTCACCATTTTTAAGTGTACAGTTCAGTGGTTCTTAGTATTCTGTGCAACCATCACCACTAATGCCAAAACAATTTAATCACCGTCCAAAATACAAAAGCCACTGGGAAATGAATTTCGCATTCAGTATGCAAACTGTGGTAATTTATTACAATTATTGTTTCACCTAGTATCTCACTGTGGGTGAAAATCTTAGCTGCTCACTTCAGAATTTATTGTCCCTTCTTCCTTAAACTTCCTTAAAACATGGCTGCACCGTGTAAAGACTGCATGGCTCAGATTCCCCTGCACCTAGGCATGGCTCGGTAACTAAGCCCTTACCAGTGAGCTATTAAAGGAAATACTAAGTGGCAGCTTCTGGGAAAGCCCTTGTGAGCCCGCTGGTTTATGCCTTTTTCTTCATTAGCACCTTATTGTTTGTCCCTTCCTCCCTCTCATTGCCTAGAATGAGCATAATGGCAAGAGCTCTGGTAGCCATTTAGTATCACAACGTACCCAACACAAGGGGAGTCAGAGGCTAGAAGGATTTAGGAGAAAAATAGAATGAGCCTGGGTCCCTAGTACCTTTGATCATAATGGATCTGAAATTTCTCTCTCTAGAAAACTTCTCTTATGTAAGAGAGAAGCAAATATCTCTATTTGGGGAGCTTTCAGTCACATACAGTAAATTTGCTACTAAATGACACAACCTTTTAGCCATATTCCCATCAGGGTCATACATTTTGAGGTGCCAAGAAGGTAGAGTACTTAAAAAGCTAAAGCCAAGCTTTTTTGCTCTTCATAAGAATTATACCAAATTGGAGTTCAGCACAGGACACCATAGTTTTCAGCAACTTATTTAGCTTAGCCTCCTGTGTATATCCTCCATACACTCACTAATTCATACTTTGGGGCCTGTGTAATACATGAAGATCAACAGTCCCCATAGAAACTTGGAATACTAACCAACAATGGTTAAGTAGTCTACTAAATTGTACTTTCTAACTGGAGGCAAGCAGACATTTGAACATACATAATCCACACTTGAACCCATTGAAGGGCAATGGAGAATGCAAAGCCACAACTCTATGTGGGAATCTAACTGAAAACTACAATAAAATAAGGTCCACCTGAAATGCTGTATTTTCAGCAGCTCCTTTGAATCTGCTTCATATATGTATAATCAGGTTCAACGTTTAAAAAAATAAATCAAGTGCTATTTCTGAAGACTTTCTTATTAAAAGGATGAGGTATCCTAAAGTGATACCTATAATCTAAGCATTCTGCCATTACTCTGGTGAGCTTACCTAAAAACAAAACATTTCACCAGAATTAAAATGTCACTGTTCCAAACTCCTAGAGAGTCAGGACATTTCAACTTATCTTTATATTCCCTGGTAGCACCTAGACTAGTGTGTTGAATATAGTAGGCGCTGAGATGAATCAGTATTCTTCATGTGTACATTGTTTTATGATCATTTAAGTAACAGATCAGTTTTGAGACCTTGGCTAAATTCCTTTTCTTTTTCATTTCTTCATCTGTTGGGGGTGGGTAGGGATCACCCTCTTCCTAGGATTAATGAGATATGTATGCAAAGTGCCTTAGGCAGCACCTGGTGCAGAAGAGGTAGACAATAAATGATAGCTGGTATTCCCATTACTGCAGTTATTGATATTTTCATTGTTATTATATCATTATTACTCTGCTTAAAATTCTATTCTGTGTGCTGGACAAAGTAATGTAAAACATAGTCCTTGCTTGAAAGATTTCCAGGGCAGATGGTCTGTATGTACGAAAAGATAAATGAGGACGCAAAGTAGGAGAGATGCTACAACAAATGGACAACGTTCCTGGAACAGGATCCCAGAATTCAGTCCTAGTCTGATTTTTTGACTCCCTGGTGCCCCACTGCACTTCTGGCCAACCCTCACTTCCCTTTTTCCCCTCGTCCCTTCTTAGTTCCTCCACCATAAGCTAATCTCTGAGATCTCACGATTTCCTGCTTCTTTTCCCAGACTTGCACTCAGACTCCCCTCTTGGCAGATCATCCCTGCAGATTGAGAGTCTAGTAATGGACTGCCCTGACGCTTGAGCCAAGGACTCTCCACATCTTTATAGAGTCCTTTGGGCAGCCTGAGAAGGCAGGGCACTGGCTGGTTCCATGAGCTAGGACAGTGAGTGCTATAGGAGAGTTCAGAGGGAATGCTTCCTGGAGAAGGGGAGAGTAGGGTTGGGTTAATAAAGGAAGGTCTAGTGAAAAGGGGAGGAGGACATTCTAGGTAAAAGATGTCCTGTGAGCAAAACACTGAACTGATCATTTGATACAGGAACAAAGTGTGGTCTGAACAAGCTGGAGTGAAGAAAATCTAAGTGGATGTCATCAGAAACAAGGTTAGAGTTAAGCAGGGGCCACACGGAGGGGTTTTGACATGAAACTGTGTTTGAGGACCTTGACTTTCCCCAAAGAGATAATTAGCTTTGACATACAAGTACACATTGTGTGAAGGGCAAAGTGGAGCTTTAGGAATATTATGTTGTTAAAGGTACATGGAGAATGAATGGCAGCCAGTTGTTTGTAAAGAATTGGAAGGAAAGCGAGTCTACTGTAGGTGGGAAGACCGGACTCCAGAAACACATAATTGGTTTTGGCATAAAAAATGACTTGAGTAGAGATCAAAAGAGGTTCATCAAACAGCAACTGTAAGGAATTTGAAGTTTCCATTAAATATCTAATTTGAAACACAGTATCCAAGGCTGCAGAATCATTCAGAACATGTTTATTTTAAAGGTCACGAAGAACTAAATAATGCCATTTGCAGCAACATGAATACAACCAGAGATTATCATACTGAGTGAAGTAAGTCAGAAAGAGAAAGACAAACACCATATGATATCACTTATATGTGGAATCTAAAATATGACACAAATGAATCTATCTATGAAACGGAAACATAATCATGGACATAGAGAACAGACTGGTGGTTGCCAAGGGGGAGGGAATTAAGGGAGGAATGGAGTGGGAGGTTGGGGTTAGCAGATGTAAGCTTCTATATACAGAATGGATAAACAACAAGGTTCTACTGTATGGCACAGAGAACTATATTCAATATCCTCTGATAAACCATAATGGAAAAGAATATAAAAAAAGAACATGTATAATAGCTGAATCAGTTTGCCATACAGCAGTAATTAACACAACATTGTAATCGACTATACTTCAGTAAAAAATAAGTAATTAAAATAAATGTCAGGAAAACAAGGTTCAGAAAGTACATGACTTGCCTGAAGTCTCACAGCCAGTTGGAAATAAAACCTCAACCCAACAAAACAACCACTCCTCAAGTTTTGTCTCTATAAGCGACACTTATACATCAAATTCCACATTTTTAGTTTTGGTAAAACAATTTAATTGTAGATAATGATATTTTCTTTTAGCAAAAGTTACATATATATACTTAATACAGACCTTTATTCTTTCTTTTAGTAGTCATTCTCCTGTTTGTAAACATAAAGTTAAAATCAAATAAGATAACACAAAGGAAAACTAAAATGTGCTCCTTTTCAAAACTTTTCACTGAGTAATTATGCTGCTTTTCAATTGAAGTATAGCTGCTGTACAATATTATATAAGCCATAGGTGTACAATATAGGGATTCACAATTTTTAAAAGTTTTACTCCATTTATAGTTATTGTAAAATATTGGCTATATCCCACATGTTGTACAATATATCCTTATAGCTTATTTTATACCTAATAGTTTGTACCTCTTAATTCCCTACCCCTATATTGTCCCCCCTCCTTCCCTCTCCCCATTGGTAACCACTACTTTGTTCTTTATATCTGTGAGTCTGCTTCTTTTTTATGTTCAGTAGTTTGTTGTATTTTTTAGATTCCACATATTAGTGATATCACACAGTATTTGTCTTTCTCTGTCTGACTTATTTCACTTAGCATAATGCCCTTCAAGTCTGTCCACATTGCTGCCAATGGCAAAATTTCATTCTTTTTTATGGCTCAGTATTATGCCATTGTATATATATACCACATCTTCTTTATCCATTCATCTGTTGATGGACATTTAGGTTGCTTCCATGTCCTGGCTATTGTAAATAGTGCTGCAATGAACATTGGGGTGCATGTATCTTTTCAAATTAGGGTTTTTGTTTTTTCGAATATATACCCAGGAGTGGAATTGCTGGGTCATATAGTAGTTCTATATAGTTCTCTTTTTAGCTTTTTAAACAAAAATATGACATTATTCTTCTTACCTAAAAATTACTGTTAACAAAGGCAAAATGGTATATGGAATTTTAAAATCAACATTTAGAGATTACATCAATAATATCATGCTAGTAAATAATGTTTTAATGATTTGCTTCAATTGTCCAACTAATTAAAATCTGTTTAAAAGCCTACACTTCTACCTACCCTGAAATAGAATCTACTCTAAAAAAATCCCACATCTCTCCATAATAGAAAAATTTAAAAATAACCTCTAAGAGGATGTGCTACATCAAAGGGACATCTTGCCCCTACCCACAACCCACAGTATCCTCTCATATTTTCTTAAATTCGGGTGAAAGAATTTGGACTCTTAGTCATATGATTCCATTAGGCTGTCCTCTAACCTCTCAGAAAGTTCTCAGCACCTCTCTATGCAGATATCTGGCCACATGACCTTGTCCAGCTGCCAGAGGAGTCACTAACCATTCCTCTCTAGTTGCCTTCAACTACTGATGGACCTCCATGCAAAACTAAGTCATAAATGGCATATTAAAGATAGGCATTTAAACTCATCACATGGGCTGATAGTCTGAGCACTACCTTATAAACAACTAAGGAACTCCTTCGAAAGTGATTTGTCTTTCCATGAGATAAATTAGCTCTTTATATTAAGGAAGCAATAAATTATTCTTTGGTGCCCCAAGTGATATTCTGAGGTGTAATTTAAATCACAGCCCATAGAGTTAGTTTAAGCTTATTAGGAAAGTTCCAAAGTTGAGCAGCAAATAGTCAGCTCCTCACATTTATAACTTTTACTAGAGATATTTATTTCAAAGTGTGCTAGTTTACTTTAGGATAACTATAAGTGGAGAGTACCTCAGGAATTTGAATACTAGCTTAGAGGAATAAAGTTGAATTCATGCCTAGAATAGTTTATTAAATATTGAAATTTCACCATTCTGGCAAAGTTTTTTGGAGAAGGGCCTTACAGTATGAAACCTGAAAATGTGCTCAAAAAGAGTCCTAAAATTCACATGTGTTATTTATGTATTTCTAACTGATGTTAAAATTTTTAAAGAGAATTATGTTTTTTATTTGAGAGGTTGTTTGATCTTAAAAATCTGCTGGCATGGGAGTTAGGATTTTTAGTGTTTCACATTTTATTACTTTCGGTGCCTTTTAGATAATTAATCTTGTTATCTATTTGTTGTTTGGAGTTAACGACAGAATCCTAGCAAATGGAGGACATCTCAGCAGCTAGGAACTGTATAAGCTGTACGTAAATTAGAACTGGATATAGAAAAAAAAATTTTTTTCTTAAGTGATAATGGTTTTTTCAGTTAATTCCAAAGGTCAAGTGTGAAAAAGTAGTCCCTCTCCTTAAATACTGAGATTCATCATCTTGACATTATTTACCAGAGCTGCAGTTCATGAACTGATAGGAGGTCCCATGATCTTATGGTCTGTTGTCCTACATTTGACTACTCCTTAATTATATTGTGAGGCAAAAATGTGAATAGTGTATATATTAAATCTTGGGCACTGAGGTTTGTCATTTTATGCCTCAAAGATTTGTCAGTTCAACCACTGCTAATAAAAACAGCATTTCTTTTGTGCTGATTACTTGCCAAATATTATCCTGAAAGTTTTATTATGCATGTATTTAAAAACACTCGAACCATAAAAACTGCAATGAATAATAAAGTAAACTGTTCTGTAAACCAATAGCCATTTAAACATATATTACCATTTACCATATATTTTTAAATAAAATATTATAGACATTATAAACTTAAAGTGAACAATGCACACCGTCCCAATCCAATTCCCCTTCTTTTCTCTCTGTCCAGAGGGCAACCAACATTACAAGGTTGCAGCATATTTTTCCCACCTCTGCTTTTATATATAAACATTTTCTCTAAATAATATCTAATAAATAGTTATGTGATATTAAAATTGATATGAATGGTATCATATGACACAGTGGTATCATCTTCCCCCTCAACATTATATTTTTGATATTTATACTAATGCATGTCAATCTAGTTATCCATTTGAATTGCTTTGATAGCATTTTATTATAAGAATAAATCACAAGTTATTTATCCATTTACCTACAGATGGATATTTAAGATTTTCTATCAACTTTAGGCTATAACATTCAATACTGCATTAAACATATATGTAAGTGTTTCTCCAGAGTAGATTCCTAAAGGGAAATTGGTGAGATGGAGCACATGCTCATATTCAACTTTAGAGACATTGGAAAGTTATTCTTTAAAGTAGTAAGACCAATTTACACCCCAACAGCAAAATAGGAGTATTTCTAATTACTCATTCCTCACTGACACTGCCTTTGTCAGTTCTTTTAATTTTTTGCCAATCTGATGGGCATCAAATGCCATGTCCTTGTTATTTTACATTGTAAATCCCTGAAGATTAGTAAGATTGAACATATCTTTAATGAGTATTAGCTAACCATGTCTCTTTCTGATGACTTCCCCCCCCGCTCACTGGACTGTTTGTCTTTTTAAGCATAATTTCTAGGAGTTCTTTATATATTATAGATATTATTTTTTGCCAGTTATATACATTGCAAAAAATGTCTTCCAGCTTGTATCTTATCTTTTTACTTTTTGAAGTTTTTAGACATTAAATATTTAATGATATATTAAATTTTAATGTAACTTAAAGCGTCAATATTTTCCTTTACAGGTTGGGCTATTTACATCTTAAGAGAATCTTCCCAACTGTGAGGTCATAAACAAATTCTTCTCTTTTTTTTTTAATTTTTGAGTTTTATTTTATTTATTTTTTTAAAGAACAGATTCTTATTGGTTATCCATTTTATGCATATTAGTGTATATACGTCAATCCTAATCTCCCAATTCATCACACACACACACACACACACACTGTTTTCCCCCCTTGGGGTCCATACTTTTGTTCTCTAAATCTGTGTCTCTATTTCTGCCCTGCAGAAAAGCTGAAAACTAAAAAGTTTTTCAAATGCAATGTCAAAGTCAATTCATTCCAGAAAACCCTAGCTGAGGAGGAGTTGAGGAAGTGACATTTAAAGTTCAAAAATGACCCCCCCAAAATTAAGCTTTTAGGTGAAACAGTTCCACAAACAAGTTGTAAGTAAGGCTGTTCCGGTTTTCAAAAGTTATTTGAAAGGATAAAGAAAGAACATAAGCAAAGAAAAATTAAACACCTAAAAAGAGGAAGGCAATAATTTTACCCAGAAGTATGACAAGGTGTTTCCCACAGTTAATGCTACCTCTGTCCAAAATGTCAGACATATTGGGGATAAATTTGTTACTTCCACAGCTATAAATTTCTAGTAGGCAAACATCCCCAAATTCACATACCCTGGCTTGAAAGGACCATATGTAAAATAATCCCAAACAGTTTAACACCTCATTAAAAACTGAAGTCTTTCATACCATTTTAGGAATAATCACTTTGTATTTAGGATTTTCATTTATAAGACTCTTTTCATGCATAGTCTGTGATAGAATCCTGTAAATGTTTTCAATATAAAAATGTTAACCATAGGGCAATAGAGAATAGTCATGGTGGGCTTTTTCCATCAACAGTCACTTAACACAACTAAGCATTTATCATATGCAAGAGCAGGGGAAGATGCTAAGGAGGTGAGAATCTACATGGATCCTGGCCTCAAGGAACAGAGCTACTAATCTGGGTAAGGGAGGTAAAATATGTGCATAAATGTCATTGGGCTACTAGGGAGGATCTACGTGAAAACAGGTACAAGTGTACAGATAATGTTGCACAACTATTTTTCCTCTCTCACCTGCCATTTTTCCTTTCCACCTGCCTTTGAGAAGTGGTTTTTGTGACCCATACCAGGAAATTTTCTTGTTCATGACTCTACCATTCTGCTTCCTCCCAACGTAGCAGAAACATACAAAACAGGCACAAAAGGAATTTCACTTTTCTGGCTATGAATACAAGTAACAACTCACGTTTGAACTCTTTCCTTTAGACAAACACAGAGATTATGGTGATTCATCTTTTCATGTCTATTTGGAAAATAAAGTGACACTTTAAAAGTTTTATAGCCTGTGGGCCAAATGAAGTTCTCAGATAGAGAGACACACCCTCCAAAGAAACTGTTAGAATGTCATAAACTTATTAGAAGGCTGAACTACCTCTGGTATTCAGGAAGCTTTGCTCTTTCCTTTTCCCTCACATTTTCTTGTACAGCTCCAGGTCTGACTCTCTGTGTTGGTCGGTAATTTCTCTTTTGGCTTAAATGCTTCCACCCACTCAATTACTTGCGACCTCAGTAGGTTTGAGAAAATTCTGCCATGAAAGATTTTTGTTTTCTTTCTAAATAAGTTTATTTATTTATTATTTTTGGCTGCATTGGGTCTTTGTTGCTGCGCACAGGCTTTCTCTAGTTGCGGCGAGCAGGGGCTACCCTTCGTTGCGCAGACTCCTCATTGTGGTGGCTTCTCTTGTTGCGGAGCATGGGCTCTAGGTGTGTGGGCTTCAGTAGTTGCAGCACGCAGGCTCAGTAGTTGCGGTTCGCGGGCTCTAGAGCCAGGCTCAGTAGTTGTGGTGCATGAACTTAGTTGCTCCGCAACATGTGGGATCTCCCCAGACCAGGGCTTGAACCCATGTCCCCTGCATTGGCAGGCGGATGCTTAACCACTGCACTACCAGGGAAGCCCAGCATGCAATTTTTATTATGATGTAAATCAATGTAATACTTTGTAATAATAATGTTTGGAACACCCTTCAATGCTTGCCAAGTGACAAAAATTATTTTTAGTGGCACCACTTTGATAATTCTATTATGTTCATAATTAGTTCATATTATTCAATTTCCTTTATGGTATAAATTACGTAATAATTAGACTTGCTCATGAAGTTTGCATATAGTATCTCATAGCAGCACTTTCCAGGACTTTGCATAAGCCAAATCCAAAATGAGCTAACCTACTTCAGATACTGAATAACATCAAATGGGAGAAAATTAAAATATAATTACAAGATACCGTTCATTTAAGAAGTAGTAAAACTTCAGTGGCAATGCATGTGTCCCACAGTAGATCACCAAAACTGCCTTGAGCAAACAATGAAAGTTCAAAAGGCAGTCTCTGCATTTTCAGAGCTTAAAAAATATATATTATATATATACATAATATATATAATATGTATATTATATATTACATATATTAAAAATATATATATAATATATATTATAAGAAGCATTTGAAAATTAATTATAGTACCCTTGGGAAACTTCAGTACCACTCCTACCCACGGACACTGTCAGACAGGCTGCGACCTGGGACCCTTTGCTGCAGTGCTTGCACCTGGACAAAAGCCTCCTCAAGCAACAAAATACAAAGAAACTATAAGGGACTGAAAATAACTGCGTACTTGTGCAGTTGGGGCAAATTCTGGACAATGAGCTACAAAGAGACCAAAAATCTCAGCTGCCACTTCTGAAGAGCCTCGAGCAAAAGCAGGGGGTTGGGAACAAAAGCAAGATACTGCACACGCCCCCTGCACTCAACACCACCTAAGGGGTGGGGAAACCACCTAAGCCACGCCTCTGGCCCAACCCCCTGGCCACACCCCCACCCCTACCCCCTATGCCATATAAGGAACCAGCTCGCCCCACCCTCAGCGAGCAAGCTAGCAAGGGAACCTGTTGCTTGTTCTCACTTCCCTCTGCTGCAGCAGGGGCCCCAGTATAGCCTTGCCTAAATTTCTTATCTGACCTCTGATCAATTTCTATTGATTAAGGAGGCCAAGAACCCTGGCTGGTAACAGCTGGAGCACAAGCTCTGAAAAGGATGTGAATGTCCATCATAGAGAAGGTGGAAATGACAAAAACAGTAAGAAGTAGCCTGTGAGTGGCTACTGAGAGAGCTAATTTACTCAGTGTCTGGAAGAGAAGTTTATGAGATAAAGATGCCAAAACACCTTCTTGAGAGAGGGCTGTAAGAAGGCAGGGTAGAGGAAGTGTATTTGCTTTGGAGGTATTCTAAGCCATTATTTTCTGGGATCCTGCCATTTTACGATTGGACAAGGAATCCACTGGTTTGTGCATACAGCATCCTCTAATTTCAATGTACTTCTGAGTACAAGGTCATCACCACAAAGAGCCACATTTAGAACTTTTAGAAATTATCCATCCAATTCTCACACCAAGTACAAATTACAAATCACAGCTTGATTTGCAAGTAGAGTGGGATCTATATCTTGACATCTCCAACTCACTTGTTTTCATTTGAGAGCTCATTTTCTAGACTTTCATTTTTCTTCTAAAACCACAACCAGAGAAACAAACTTTCATAAAATAAATACGACTAATACTTTGAAGTAAAAATATCCACAAAGAAGCCAGGATTTGAAGATGGTGGCATTTCCACTGACCCATACAACAATTTGGGCTTTACATATAAATCTCCTTTTTTCTTCACTCATTTAAATCATTACCATTTCACATTCAGACTCACAGGCAAAACATCAGTTATTTTAATGTGAATTCTCCACATGCTGCCCCAAACAAACTTTACCACTCAAGTAGAATGTCTGAAGGTCGCCAGACACAGGAAAAGTTAGAAAGTTGCCCCATACAGTCTGTCCACTGCCCTATCACTCTGCTTCCCTCCCCTGCTAATAGATATGAGAAAATACCATCCAAACCTCTTCAGATTTGCTAAAACCAACCACCACCACAAGCAGAATTAGCAACTGAACTTCTGTGTTTCTAAGAATAAACAGAAGAGGCACTGTACCGGATCTTCAGTTTTGTGACTATTCAAGAGGTCAGACAGGAAATCTTCATGAAGGCTCTCTCTTCGAATCAGTGTAAATTCCCGCAGGAAAACAGCCCCTTGGCTTTGGTCTCCACATACCTAGAGAGATAAGAGAGCCGAATTAAGCCTTCAGACTGAGCCTGGAGGGAGGGGGCACTGAGGAATTAATGTCTCAGAGTTGTAGAAACCTCTTGGATTCATTTCAAGTCTGATTAGAGCAATCAAAAATGACACACAGAAATACATATTAATGTGAGAGCCACTAGAACATTCTGGCATGTGGCTCATTGGATGGATGCCAGGAAAGTCTCCTGCTAAGTTGGCACATCTTAATTGACTGGTGTACAATGTCAAAATTCAGTGATTATAAGTTGTCTTCGAGGCCACGTCCAGCGTAGTCAGGCTCCTAGACTTATTCCATTGGAATATCCATGTGTATGCATCACATAGGGGTCTTGGACCCACAGGGATCCGCCTCTGGTCCTATGGATCTGAGCCTCTAGGTGGATCCTGTCATCCTGTTACACATCTACCAGATAAGGAGGAGCTGGCCTGCACCCGCCTCTGACTTCCTGAGTTATTCCGGGGCTTTAGAACCAGATGCACTTGAGCTACTCTAGAGGGAGGCACTGGAGAATTTTTATCTAGAGCTTATCACGTACCAGGTTCTTTACACGTGTTATCTTGCACCAGCCCCAGAAGGTGTCTGTTATTAGCCACGCTTTACAAATGAGGAACTGGAGGTGAAAGGGTTTCAGGAATTAGTAAGTGTTGAAATCAGCACTCAAATACAGGTCTGAATCTAAAACCCTTTTCTGTTCACTGTCTCATTTTGCCACTGAGCTACTCAAACCTCCTCTGGTGAAGAACAAATTGTTAAGTAAATCCTAGAAATGCAAAGAATAATCTCTTCACCCAGGCCTCCTACCACCTCCCTCTCTGAGCCTCAGTTTACTCACCATAAAACAGGAAAGATAACAGTATTATTGGATTGCTGAGAAGATAGGAGATAATATATCTTAAGTACTTCGTACAGTGGCTTGCATATAATAAGCATTCAATAAATAACATCCATTATTGCCATTTGCAGCAGCATGGATGGACTAGAGATTATCATACGAAGGGAAGTAAGTCAGACAGAGAAAGACAAATATCATATGCTATCACTTATATGTAGAATCTAAATGTGACACAAATGAACATATCTACAAAACAGAAACAGACTCACAGATATAGAGAATAGACACGTGGTTGCCAAGGGGGAGTGGGGGTCGCGGAGGGAAGGACTGGGAGTTTGGGATTAGCAGATGCCAACTATTATATATAGGACGGATAAACAACAAGGTCCTACTGTATAGCACAGGGAACTGGATTCAATATCCTGTGATAAACCATGATGGAAAAGAATATAGGAAAGAATATATGTGCAACTGTGCCACTGTGCTGTACAGCAGAAATGAAGCACAGCAATGTAAATTTAAAAAATAACAGCCATTACTATATCACAAGCACATTCTGCTCAAGGGACAAATAAAAACCTAAGCTTTCAACACACATGAAGTTCTCTGACCATATTTATAATATCTATAATGAATACTACAAGAGGTATTATATTATCTCCATATTATCTTCATATTAGTTTAACTTTTCAACTTTTATACATTTTGAATTTTATACCTTTTTATGGTATTGGTAATGTTGGTAAGGAATATATGGGTGTTCATCATGTTAATTTCATCATATCTTTCCTGAATGTCTGCAATAGTTCAAAATAAATTAATTTTAAACCCGTAGTCTTTTGGATAGTATAATTTTCTATAATTTATATATAAATGGCCTCTGTTTTTGTTTTTTTTTTACATCTTTATTGGAGTATAATTGCTTTACAATGGTGTGTTAGTTTCTGCTGTATAACAAAGTGAATCAGCTATATGTATACATATATCCCCATATCTCCTCCCTCTGGCATCTCCCTCCCACCCTCCCTATCCCACCCCTCCAGGCGGTCACAAAGCACCGAGCTGATCTCCCTGTGCTATGCGGCTGCTTCCCACTAGCTATCTACCTTACGTTTGGTAGTGTATATATGTCCATGCCTCTCTCTCGCTTTGTCACAGCTTACCCTTCCCCCTCCCCATATCCTCAAGTCCGTGCTCTAGTAGGTCTGTGTCTTTATTCCTGCCTCTGTTTTTATACAGTACAGTCAGTATCATTGTGGGGGACAGAATCTTGGGCCCTTCACTCCCTACTGTCATCTCTGTGAATATATTGCTTAACATGGCAAAGGGACTTCACAGATATAATTAAGTTTATTTGTTAACTTCAAAAAAGGGTTAGTATCCTGGATTTTCCAGACAGGCCCAATGTAATCATAGGAAGCCTTAAAAACAGAGTTTTGTCTGGACTGAGGGCAGAAGAGGAAGTCAGGGAGATTCAAAGGGTGATAAGGACTTGACCCGCCATTACTGGCTTGAAGATGGAGGGGGCCATGTGGGAAGCATGAGAAGAAAATGAGCTCTACAACCATGAAGGAGCTTGGAAGATGACCCTTGCCCTAGAGAAATACATCTTTGGCCAACACCTTGATTTTAGCCCAGTGAGACTACGAGCAGAGAATCCAGCCATGCCTTGCCAGACTTCTGACCCACAGAAATTGTGAGGTAATACTGTATTGTCTTCAGTCATCAAATCTGTGGTAATTCATTATGGCAGTAAGAGAAATCTGATAGAATCATCAAGAGGCAGGGTACAATGAAAGGTTATCTTATTTCCTCTCCCACATTGCTTTGTAAGAATTAACCAGTATGATACAAGTAGAGGTAGAATTGCAAGATTATTTCTTGGAAATGTATCCTTCCAGCTAACCTAATGCCTGTTACATTTAAAATTAATTTCTCTTAGTTCTTTTCTCATCAGGGTCAACCATTCCTTGAGTCTACAGTTAAATATACATCACAACCCATCTTGTCTATGTAACTTCCCTGCTCAGAAGCTTGCAGGATTCCCCACCTCCTGCTGGGTACATTCCAAATTCATGAACTTGGTATTCAGGACCACTCACAGCTCTTCAAGTTCTAGATATGGACTAGCTGCACTCGTGCAACTCTCCTTCTGGAAAAGATCAAGACCCAAATTTAAAGTAACCTAGAATTGATGTGTTTTTACTTTCTTGTTTTCAAAAAGACTAATGTATGCTGATCACTACTGAACTCATATTTTACAAATTATTTCTCCAAAAATTATAGGCTATTTTTAATCTAACTCTATTATTCAAAATGGTGGCCATCTTTAGTCATGCAATGCCATAGTTTTTAAAAGCTACAATCAGAAGAGAAGACTAATAAACTTCAGTGCACTTTCTTTGTGAGAACTTTTGTGCCTGTGGAAAACACGTTTCTTTTTGTTAAACTGATTAAAGAAATAGACAAAAATGACTCAAGTATCCTCTAAAAGAGACAGTGAGCTGTCAGATAAAAAGACAGAATACTTACTAACACTACAAAAATGAAGGGCAATCAGCAAACACCTTGTGCATTCGATTTATATTTTAATTCTCAATCATAACTGTGTATTTGTTTTAGAAAGTTTCTGCCTATTTATTTTTCCCAAGAATGCTGACATTTTATAAGTCACACAATTCTCACCAAGATGCTCAACTTATCAAATACTTTTATGTATTTGATTTTATTTATGTACCGAGGCAGAAGGTCTTCATTAAACTAAAATTCAATTTAATCCTGGAAACAGATAATAATATATAAGTTAGATGAATGCAATTACAACCACTTTACCCCTATAGATATCATGTGCATATCTGTTTTTAATTTAATTTCTATCCATGACTGCTATTACTAATTAGACAAATTAAACTACCCAAATTAATTTGGTCAATTTTAAGTTAGTTTTGAATATCTGTATCTATCAACCATGGACAATAATAATTATATTTTGTGTGTTTTATAAACACTATTACAATGAAGGAGATACATAAATATATAAAGGTATATAAACATATAAATCTTATACTTCTATTTAAAGCTGATTTTAGAATTATTATTTAAATCCAGAGTAGTCCTTTATCTTACTGATTCTTTCATTCATTCATGTGTACACACACTTACTCAAGTATTATCATGTGTCAGGAGCTCCATGACTATAGCACATATTTGACTATAGCACATATTTCTTCCTTTCAGAGCATAGCCATTCGAATGAGTACATGGATGTGGCAGAGATGACGTTCCCAAAAGCCACCATCTTCTCATCATCTCTGGCACACACCTAGAGTACATTTCCAAGCCTCCTTTGCAGATAAGGTGGTTGAGACTGAGTTTTAGCTGGTGGAAGTGATGGGTGATACCACCAGGCCTGGCCCATAAAAATCTCCCCCTTTCCCTCCTCCAGGCTCCTTTGCCTCAAGTCTGTTTGGAATGGAGAGAGCCTCAGGAAAACCTTGGAGTCCATTGTTAAAGGTCACAGAGGCTCCGTTAGCTGGTTCCCTGAATGACTGCATGCAAGAAGCCCACCCCATGACCTGTTCACTTACATAATACTGTAACACGAGAGGGAAGAGGAGGGGGAAAAACAGGGATAGGAGACTAAGAGATACAAACCGCTACATGTAAAATAAACAAACAATAAGGATGTCTTGTACAGCTCGGAGAAATATAACCATTATTTTATAGTAACTTTAAATGGAGTATAGTCTATGGAAGTACTGAATTGCCATGTAGTACACCCAAAACTAATATAGTATTTTAAATAAACTATAATTCAATAAAAAATGGAAACTGTAAAACAAAGAAAAAGAAATTAACGATTTTCCATGTTTGAACCACTATCCATTTTAGAGACTATTTCTTACTGCAGTTAAGCTACCTTACTTAATAAAATGAAAAATCTAGGTGAGCAAAGGATGCCATGAGAATATAGAGCAAGGGCAGTTACCTCTCCCAGGAAGGAATCTGAAAGATTTTAAAGTGAGGTTAAAGGAAGAGTGGGAATTTACTAGCTGAACAAGGGGAATGGGGGTGGGGAAGGGAAGATTCTTGTTCCAGGAAGCGGGAACAGTCTGGGAAAAGGCATGGAGGCTCGAGATATCTAATTCTGTTTGGTATGTTTTAAGTCATCTAGCATGACAGGAGCATGAGGTACATGAGAGCAAGTGATGGGAACAGAACGTGTACAGTGGGCAGGGGCCAGATCATGAATCATGGTCACTGACAGACTTAAGCAGCCAGTGTCTTGCTTGGACTTATGAGTTTGGAAGTGCGTGCAGGTGGCCCTGAGGAGGTAAGACTAGAGATGAGGTGACCAGTATCAGATCGTTGCAGTTATTCAGATGAGAATTTATGAAGAGCCAAGGAGCTGGTGGGGAAGGAAATGATCATGAGATTTGGCCAACTGAATGCAGGGGGTAAGTCTCAGGTTCTGCCTATATTTTCAGTCTGGATTTGAGCAGAAGAGCAGAGTGGACAGTAGCACCTTCAAGAAAATAGAAAACAGAGGAGGAGAAGCAAGTATATGGGCTAGATTGGGAATCTGATTCCAGAGAAGCGGAGAATGAGGTGCCTTGGGGAAAGAAAGCAGAGTTCTGTGCCTAGGAAAGAAACTTGTCTGGAGATGATATGGAAGTGTTGGCATCATGCGGGGAGAAGATGATGGTTGGCATGGATGAGCGTGCCAAGAGAAAGTACGGAGAATGAGAAGATACGAGAGCTAAGAACCCTGGGAGCACTGATATTTAACATGGAACATGGTTCCATCTCCAATGGTCCATTTATGCCAACAGAAAATATCAACAAGGAGAACTCAAACTTTAACAGATTTTCATCATTTTTAGACTTCCTTTTATTGGTTTTCTATGAAAATACACTGATGACAGCACTACATCCAACTTATTACAAATATTTAGTTCCTTGAGAACAGAGAACATGGCTCATTGATCTATCAATCCCAGCCCCTGAATTCAACTGAACGTTGAATGAAATTTGAAAATTTCCAGAACTAAGACTTTAAAAATTCTATTTCTGATGGTCAGACCAGGTTTCCTGATCTGGGTTTGGAAAATATGGTTACTTTACATTTGATATGTCAAAACTCCCCTTGTGGTTATAAGGTAGTTAGCATATCATAAAAATGCATCAAAACTGGCACCCCATAGCATTTTATGGTTCAACAGTGTTAGTTTCACAGATGGGAAAACAGAAATGTGAGAAGTTGAAGAATTTTGTACGTGGCCAGGGGCTATGTTAGGATTAAGGACCAGAGACAGTGTCTCTTAAAAACTCAAATCTCTGCTAGATTCGAACCTGGTTATTCGTCCAGAGGAACAGGGCAAGAAACAAATAATCATTACTAAGATACCTATCTGTTTCTATAGGATTTCTAGACTCGTAAGGACTGCTCCTCAGGAAGCATGAAGATTGCCATGTGCTAGAATTTGTACCATATGATGAAGACTGCTTCTCCAATTGCAGTCTGATTTCCTGCTTCAAACAGTGACTCTCTTTCTGCCCATTGGCACACCAAAGTACTCCTTGGAGAATCCAGGAATGTAGAAATACCAGCTCCCAAAAGAGAATCTCATTAGATCCAGGAAAGCATGGAAGCAATTTATTATTGTGGTATATGTTGTCTCTATATACCTTACAGAGCTTTTAGGGAGGGACACAGGTAAATACAGGAAACAAGGGAGTTTTCAAATAACTCTGTCTTCTCTACCCCATTAGAGGGAAAAAGAAGATAAAGGGAGCTTAAAACAAAAGTCACTGAATAATAAGAAAAGTTCTTGCATTTGGCTTTTGGACACAGTCAGAAACTATGTCTATGATAACTTTCGTCTTCTACTTCAAGCTTGCACCCATCACAACCTGGCATCAGACGTCCTCCTTGGCTTGACCTGCCTTTCAGTGGGTCCAGAGAATACCGGTTAGTATTCTGACTTGCCTGTTCACTCGTGCACATTTTGTTGTAAGAAAAGATAACCCCACCCCCGCCTTAGAATTTCCTACTTCTTAAAAGTTTGCTCTGTGAGTTGTGACTAGAACTTGGAAAGTTACAATTCAGAGCAACTGGTTCACATTTTGGACTTCTACATCATTAAGGAAGAGTCATCATCTCTATAGAAACTGTAATGTTGATGATGGGAGTGGATTAAGACCAGAGCTTTTAAGCGGCTATAATGTTCTTATAACTCCAGGAGAGGCAGCCATTTCCTTCCAGGCTGAGAGAAAGGGATGTAGAAATAACAGAAGTTTAAACATACAAACATGCCCTCACGTTATCATTTTCTTGTTCTTCTTTCTTCATTTAGTTTTTCTGTGAAAACGTAAATGTAGCCAAGCTTTTGTCCCATGGGTAGGATTTAGGTTACAGTATTACTTATAAAGTACAGCACTGAAAACCACACTGTTAAAATTTTTTTTCCTACCAAAAGGATTTTGCAAAGTATATTTACGCCCATGTTCTGGTTCATACTTTACTAAGAATTAAGATAGTGAAGCTGTAAATTCTGATCAGATTAGAATAATAATTTAAACAACTTAAGTAACTGGCCACTGTGTTATCTGAATACGCACCTATATTTAAATACCAGTGGGCAGTGAAATGATTGGGTCAGGGTCATGAGTTCTTGGCACAAGGGGGTCACTCAGTGTTTACTGAATACTGAATAGAAAGTTTTCTTGGAGCCAAAAAAATCTCCAGCTCCAGTTCTGAGAGTTGCTGCTAAGTAACAGGGAGAAATAATGAGACCTTACATGGACTCAATCAAAGGTCCCCAATGTAGCCCTGCCACCCAATATCATTACCATCTGATCCCCAAAATCAAAGCTACTCAGCGGCCAAGGGAAGAAAGAGAAAATCTGTTCCCAATGTGAAAGGATAAGTAACTTCTGGTTTGAAGGAAACTGAGCCAAAGGATGAATATCCTATCACTAGCCCTTAAAATATTGATACATTTAGCTTAGGCCAAAAATGCAAATAGCCCCAGATGAAATTTCGGGATTAAATCAACTAAGAAGTAGATCTGAAATAAAAGTAGAGATCTTTTCAACTTGATTAAAGATCCTGACATTTGGTAACAAACTGAGTTTGCCTGATATAAGTAAATTCTATTTGGCAAGGAACAAGGGTCCCTGATTTCTGGAAGGAAATCAATCACTTGACAACCTGTCTCTGGCTATTCTAATGGACTCAAAGGCTATGGGAAAAAATCCAATCTACTCTCAGTGGTCCCTTTCCATTAATCCCAATAACCTCATTCCTGATTGGAATATTCAAATATAGTAAGATGGGGAAATAAGTGAAGAGTAATTCAATTGTAAAAGACAGGAAAACATTATCAGCATATAATCTCACTAAAGACATTTCCTCATTAAAATACAGAAGAAGTATTTCAGAGGTATATGAGAATATGCACCAAAATATTTATAAATGTCTCCAAACTCATAGTCACCCACCAGACGAGGCTCAACCAGCTTATAATGCTTGAGAATCAGCAATTCTGTCTGCACACATTCACAGATTTGTACAGAGAGCGGGGAGGCAGTGTCACTGAAGAATCCACTTTCATTGTTGAAAGGGTCCACTCAGAAAACCATCTGCTTAACTTTGAAAGTATTTTCAGTGGTTGTGTTGGGGAGTGACTAAGTCTTTGTAGACAGAGACTTCACAATGCCCCTAGACCTATATTCATACCTACTTCTACAGCCGGTTTGTCTGGGAAAATCAAGTCTTAAAGTACCTTCAGGTGTCCCAGTTAATGGCTGCCAACTATGCAAGGTGATTAGCAGTGTTATACTCCCTGAAGCAAAGGCTAAACATGATCTCAAGAAGACCGGTGTGGGGGGAGTTCATAAAAACATTCTTATAACCATATTTAAGCCACTGACATTTATATATACCTGGTGTTTGGAGCTGAAATCCATTTTAGTATTCTGTTTGTTCTTCTACCAACTTTAATTATTATTTCTAAGGATTGTAAAGATAAGTGCTAAAAGGTTAAAGCAGAAAGAAGTGAGATGGGACATGCTGGTCCAAAATGTTCAGCTGGGCCTCATAATTCTTGGTACAGATGTTCCTACTTAGTTCAGGTCTGATTTAGAGAAAGAGCTATAATATGGTTTGAGACAAGGTGACCAGATGTAGTTGAATTTAAAGATCTGTCCCAGAATGTCAATGAAAAGAAATTCTATTACCCTAGCAAACCTTTACAGGAGGGGGGAAAAAAGTTATGCTTAAAAAATAATCTACTTTATTTTTAAGGTAGATGGATATCTACCTTGACGAGACAAGGATTCCTTTACAAAAAAATAAGTAAAACAAACGAACAATGTAGAGAAGTTTACCCTCACAGTACTAGTGGGTAAAGAAAAAGTAAAGAAAAGGTAACACCAGGAATTCCATCAGAGGGTATGTACTGTGTGTAATATGAGCTTGATCTATAGCTAAGCTGTGGCATTTCCATCACTTGTCAGAAAACACGGTTGCTGAAATGAAGGTGCTAAGAAGAACTTAAAGACCATCTTCACCAAGCTCTTATCTTTTCAGATGAGGAAATAAATCGCCTTCATAAGTATAGGGAAGAGAAAATATGTGGGTTTTGAGACATCTCCTTTGGCATATGTAGATGGAAAAACAGCCAAGTAACTCAAGAAACTTAAATAACTTCCCCGAAATATAAAGCCAACTCTCTTCTCCCTGATTTTTCTCAAACATTTTAAGACCATCCTACTCCATTCCTATCAAAAGGGGAACAGAGTACAATTTCCAGAATTCAAAAGACACTAGGCTTCAGAACACTGATAAGAGCTGTGACTCAGATCTACACTTAAATAATGAAAGAACATGTGAAACAGAAGAGGTGGAATCCTGTGTGCTGTGCTCTGCTCCTAGGTGAATGGACACTTTATTGTCACATCTCCTAATGACACAGAGAAACAGGCATAGTCTTCAAGTTGTGCACCTGTGTGTGTGTGTATGCATTAAATTTGACATGTAAAATGAAACCCTCACTCATGCCAAGAATTCAGGGACAGAGTTGAGTAGCTAGAGGAGAATTTTAAGAAAAAAAGGGAAGAAGATGACTGTGTACACATGCAGTGGTAGAAATCAACTGTTTTCATTGTTTACTTAGCAAATGTTTATATAGATCAACCTTATTACCCAGGTTTTTCTAAAGACAGTTGCTTAGCTAAGAGGAATATGAAGTCAGGGTACCATTCGTATTCTGAACCAAGATGAAGATATTAATTAGGGCAGGAGTGTCTTTCTTCCCCCTTGCTTACTATTTACATTAGCTCTTTTGAGGCCATGAAGATGTGCCACTCAGATCCCTTGCTGCAGAGCTTAATGGACAGACGACCCCAGATGCTGTCCTCTGAATTCACATCCTTGTTGCCCACTGGTGCTCCCAGCCAGTGGCTGAGCACAGCAGAGATACCAAAGCTAAGTCCACTCCTGAGAGATGCAGAGCCCGTCTGACAGGTGACCTCTGCTCAAAGACACCCCACTGTCTGGCCAAACCTTTCTTAGCACTGAACTACGGTCTGAGACTCTTCCTATCGAAACTATGGGTCTTGTTTCTCCTTCACTACGGAGAGTCCAAGTTACAGACTGATGGCTTTTCTGAGCTCCTCTGCCTTCTTCACCTTTTTCACCAATAAATCTCTTGCTTCCTCATCCTGTGTTGGTACCTGCTCTGGACCTAAACTAAAACAGCTTTTCAGGGCTTCCCTGGTGGCGCAGTGGTTGAGAGTCCGCCTGCCGATGCAGGGGATGCGGGTTCGAGCCCCGGTCCGGGAAGATCCCACATGCCGCGGGGCGGCTGGGCCCGTGAGCCATGGCCGCTGAGCCTGCGCGTCCGGAGCCTGTGCTCCGCAACAGGAGAGGCCGCAACAGTGAGAGCCCGCGTACCGCAAAAAAAAAAGAAGGCTTTTCTTCTTTTTACCCAAGTACTACTGGACTGGACGTAATATTTCCAATTCACCACCCCTATCTGTATAAAAAAAGGCCATCCAGTCTCCATGATGCTAAAGAAATGCTGGGAACACTTCTCTCTGCTCTCTTTACACTGAAGTCTCAGTGAATTCTCTACAAAACTGAGAAATAATGATCAGAACTGGTGGATGAGAAACAGCTCTGATTTTGATCCATGATCCTTACCCAGAAGCCAGTCTTTACCTGGCTCCAAGTCCACTCCTTTTCTAGCATTCTTCACCCTAACCCTGAAATGCAGATGTACAGCAGATACCCACAGTTGGTTCAATGACTTTAATTACAGACAAAAAAGATCAAGGTAGTAAACTAAATTATTTTGTGGGCAAGTAAGCTTTTATTGTTTCACAAACTTGAGAAGTTTCTCTTTTCCCTGGCTAGAAGTATCACCAACATGTGCTATATTACAGAGAAGAAAAAATAGGATAGCTTGGACCCATGCAAATTTATTCCCCATTAAAAAAAAATATTCAAAGCAGTGCTTTAATGGTATCCTTAGTGTAACTCAGATATATTTGGGTTCACCATACCCTCTCACCACAGCAAACACATACCCCATGGCCCGGTCTCTGAAAAATGTAAACTCAAAAAATTGGGAGAATTTTATCAGTATTTATATTGTATACGTAACTGAAAGAATTTCAAATATTTACTCTGTATCTCAAGAAAATACACAAGAAATGGGGAGGTTTATACTTAATGCATAGCAAGCATTCTTAAATGTCCACTCTTTCTTCCTCACCCATTTTTGTCTTTCTCAATGTACTCCACACCGATGGCAGCTGGTTCCTCAAAACGTTTTTGTCTCTCAACTCCCAAGTAATTTCTGAAATTCAGTCCATGTATTTCTTGGGGAAAGAGAAGTGGAATTCTGAATATAGTTATCTATTATGACTTTATCATTCTTTTATATTAAAAATATTTTGTTCCTTTTAAAGAAGTATGCTCTTTGTAAGGAAATGAAAGTACGTGGGAAGATGGCGGAAGAGTAAGAAGCGGAGATCGCCTTCCTCCCCACAGATACACCAGAAATACATCTACACGTGGAACAACTCCTACACAACACCTACTGAAGGCTGGCAGAAGACATCAGACCTCCCAAAAGGCAAGAAACTCCCCATGTACCTGGGTTGGGCAAAAGAAAAAACAGAGACAAAAGAATAAGGACAGCACCTGCACCAGTGGGAGGGAGCTGTGAAGGAGGAACGGTTTCCACACACTAGAAGCCCCTTCGCGGGCGGAAACTGCGGGAGGCGGAGGGGGGAGCTTCGGAACCCCGGAGGGGTGCACAGCGACGGGTGCGGAGGGCAAAGCGGAGAGATTCCCGCACAGAGGATCGGTGCCGACCGGCACTCACCAGCCCGAGAGGCTTGTCTGCTCACCCGCCGGGGCGGGCGGGGCTGCGAGCTGAGGCTCGGGCTTCGGTTTCGGACGGAGCGCAGGGAGAGGACTGGGGTTGGCGGCTTGAACATAGCCTGAAGGGGTTAGTGCACCACGACTAGCCGGGAGGGAGTCCGGGAAAAGTCTGCACCTGCCGAAGACGCAAGAGACTTTTTCTTCCCTCTTTGTTTCCTGGTGCGCGAGGAGAGGGGTTTAAGAGCGCTGCTTAAAGGAACTCCAGAGACGGGCGCGAGCCGCGGCTAAAAGCGCGAACCCCAGAGACGGCCGCGAGCCGCGACTAAAAGCGCGGACCCCAGAGACGGGCGGGAGATGCTAAGGCTGCTGCTGCCGCCACCAAGGGGCCTGTGTGCGAGCACAGGTCACTCACCACACCTCTTCCGCGGAGCCTGTGCAGCCCGCCACTGCCACCTTCCCGCGATCCAGGGACAACTTCCCCGGGAGAACGGACGGCGGGCCTCAGGCTGGTGCAACGTCACGCCAGCCTCTGCCGCAACGTCGCCGCCTCTGACGCCGCAGGCCCGCCCCGCACGCAGTGCCCCTCCCCCCCCACCCCCGGCCTGAGTGAGCCGGAGCCCCCGAATCAGCGGCTCCTTTAACCCTGTCCTGTCTGACCAAAAAACAGACGCCCTCCAGCGACCTACACGCAGAGGCAGGGCCAAATCCAAAGCTGAGCTCCTGTGAGCTGTGAGAACAAAGAAGAGAAAGGGAAATCTCTCCCAGCAGCCTCAGAAACAGCGGATTAAAGCTCCACAATCAACTTGATATACCCTGCATCTGTGGAATACCTGAATAGACAAGGAATGATCCCAAATTGAAGAGGTGGACTTTAGGAGCGAGATCTATGATTTTTTTCCCTTTTCCTCTTTTTGTGAATGTGTACGTGTATGCTTCTGTGTGATATCTTGTCTGTATAGTCTTGCTTCCACCATTTGTCCTAGGGCTCTATCTGTCCATGGTTTTTTTTTTTTTTAATTTTTTTTCTTAATAATTAATTTTAATTGTAATAACTTTATTATACTTTACCTTCGTTCTTTCTTTCCTTCCTTCCTTCCCTCCTTTAGACAACGAATCACCCCAAATTGAGGAGGTGGTCTCTGAGAGCAAGATTTATGATTTTTCCCCCTTTACCTCTTTTTGTGAGGGTGTATGTGTATGCTTCTGTGTAAGATTTTCTCTGTATAGCTTTGCTTCCAACATTTGTCCTAAGGTTCTATCCGTCCCTTTTTTTTTTCTAAATATTTTTTAATTCAATAACTATATTATACTTTATTTTATTTTTACTGTATCTTCTTTCTTTGTCTTTTTTCCTTCTTTCCCTCCCTCCTTCCTTCCTTCCTTCCTCCCTCCCTCCTTTCTTTCCTTCTTTGCTTCTTTCTTCCTTCTTTCCTTTCCTCCTTTCCTTCTTTCTTTCCTCATACTTCTACTAATTCTCTCTACTTTTTCTCCCTTTTATTCTGAGCCGTGTGGATGAAAGGCTCTTGGTGCTCCAGCCAGGAGTCAGGGCTCTGCCTCTGAGGTAGGAGAGCCAACTTCAGGACACTGGACAACAAGAGACCTCCCAGCTCCACATGATATTAAACGGCGGAAATCTCCCAGAGACCTCCATCTTAACACCAGCACCCAGCTTCACTCAACGACCAGCAAGCCACAGTGCTGGACAACCTATGCCAAACAACTAGCAAAACAGGAACACAACCCCACCCATTAGCAGAGAGGCTGCCTAAAATCATAATAAGTCCACAGACACCCCAAAACACACCACCAGATGTGAACCTGCCCACTAGAGAGACAAGATCCAGCCTCATCCACCACAACACAGGCACTAGTCCCCTCCACCAGGAAGCCTACGCAACCCACTGAAACAACCTTAGCCACTGGAGACAGACATCAAAAACAACGGGAACTACGAACCTGCAGCCGGCAAAAAGGAGACCCCAAACACAGTAAGATAAGCAAAATGAGAAGACAGAAAAACACACAGCAGATGAAGGAGCAAGATAAAAATGCACCAGACCTAACAAATGAAGAGGAAATAGGCAGTCTACCTGAAAAAGAATTCAGAATAATGATAGTAAGGATGATCCGAAATCTTGGAAATAGAATGGACAAAATTCAAGAATCAGTTAACAAGGACCTAGAAGAAATAAAGATGAAACAAGCAACGATGAACAATGCAATAAATGAAATTAAAAGTACTCTAGATGGGATCAATAGCAGAATAACTGAGGCAGAAGAACGGATAAGTGACCTGGAAGATAAAATAGTGGAAATAACTACTGCAGAGCAGAATAAAGAAAAAAGAATGAAAAGAACTGAGGACAGTCTCAGAGACCTCTGGGACAACATTAAACGCACCAACATTCGAATTATAGGGGTTCCAGAAGAAGAAGAGAAAAAGAAAGGGACTGAGAAAATATTTGAAGAGATTATACTTGAAAACTTCCCTAATATGGGAAAGGAAATAGTTAATCAAGTCCAGGAAGCACAGAGAGTCCCATACAGGATAAATACAAGGAGAAATACGCCAAGACACATATTAATCAAACTGTCAAAAATTAAATACAAAGAAAGCATATTAAAAGCAGCAAGGGAAAAACAACAAATAACACACAAGGGAATCCCCATAAGGTTAACAGCTGATCTCTCAGCAGAAACCCTACAAGCCAGAAGGGAGTGGCAGGACATACTGAAAGTGATGAAGGAGAAAAACCTGCAACCAAGACTACTCTACCCAGCAAAGATCTCATTCAGATTTGATGGAGAAATTAAAACCTTTACAGACAAGCAAAAGCTGAGAGAGTTCAGCACCACCAAACCAGCTTTACAACAAATGCTAAAGGAACTTCTCTAGACAAGAAACATAAGAGAAGGAAAAGACCTATAATAACGAACCCAAAACAATTTAGAAAATGGGAATAGGAACATACATATCGATAATTACCTTAAATGTAAATGGACTAAATGCTCCCACCAAAAGACACAGATTGGCTGAATGGATACAAAAACAAGACCCTTATATATGCTGTCTACAAGAGACCCACTTCAAACCTAGAGACACATACAGACTGAAAGTAAGGGGATGGAAAAAGATATTCCATGCAAATGGAAACCAAAAGAAAGCTGGAGTAGCAATTCTCATATCAGACAAAATAGACTTTAAAATAAGGACTATTAAAAGAGACGAAGAAGGACACTACATAATGATCAAGGGATCGATCCAAGAAGAAGATATAACAATTGTAAATATTTATGCACCCAACATAGGAGCACCTCAATACATAAGGCAAATACTAACAGCCATAAAAGGGGGGATTGACAGTAACACATTCATAGTAGGGGAGTTTAACACCCCACTTTCACCCATGGACAGATCATCCAAAATGAAAATAAATAAGGAAACACAAGCTTTAAATGATACATTAAACAAGATGGACTTAATTGATATTTATAGGACACTCCATCCAAAAACAACAGGATACACATTTTTCTCAAGTGCTCATGGAACATTCTCCAGGATAGATCATATGTTGGGTCACAAATCAAGCCTTGGTAAATTTAAGAAAATTGAAATTGTATCAAGTATCTTTTCTGACCACAACGCCATGAGACTAGATATCAATTACAGGAAAAGATCTGTAAAAAATACAAACACATGGAGGCTAAACAATACACTACTTAATAATGAAGTGATCACTGAAGAAATCAAATAGGAAATAAAAAAATACCTAGAAACAAATGACAATGGAGACACAACGACCCAAAACCTATGGGATGCAGCAAAAGCAGTTCTAAGGGGGAAGTTTATAGCAATACAAGCCCACCTTAAGAAGCAGGAAACATCTCGAATAAACAGCCTAACCTTGCACCTCAAGCAATTAGAGAAAGAAGAACAAAAAAACCCCAAAGCTAGCAGAAGGAAAGAAATCATAAAAATCAGATCAGAAATAAATGAAAAAGAAATGAAGGAAACAATAGCAAAGATCAATAAAACTAAAAGCTGGTTCTTTGAGAAGATAAACAAAATAGATAAACCACTAGCCAGACTCATCAAGACAAAAAGGGAGAAGACTCAAATCAATAGAATTAGAAATGAAAAAGGAGAAGTAACAACTGACACTGCAGAAATAAAAAAAATCATGAGAGATTACTACAAGCAACTCTATGCCAATAAAATGGACAATCTGGAAGAAATGGACAAATTCTTAGAAATGCACAACCTGCCAAGACTGAATCAGGAAGAAATAGAAAATATGAACAGACCAATCACAAGCACTGAAATTGAAACTGTGATTAAAAATCTTCCAACAAACAAAAGCCCAGGACCAGACGGCTTCACAGGCGAATTCTATCAAACGTCTAGAGAAGAGCTAACACCTATCCTTCTCAAACTCTTCCAAAATATAGCAGAGGAAGGAACACTCCCAAATTCCTTCTACGAGGCCACCATCACCTTGATACCAAAACCAGACAAGGATGTCACAAAGAAAGAAAACTACAGGCCAATATCACTGATGAACATAGATGCAAAAATCCTCAACAAAATACTAGCAAACAGAATCCAACAGCACATTAAAAGGATCATACACCACGATCAAGTGGGGTTTATTCCAGGAATGCAAGGATTCTTCAATATACGCAAATCTATCAATGTGATAAACCATATTAACAAATTGAAGGAGAAAAACCATATGATCATCTCAATAGATGCAGAGAAAGCTTTCGACAAAATTCAACACCCATTTATGATAAAAACCCTGCAGAAAGTAGGCATAGAGGTAACTTTCCTCAACATAATAAAGGCCATATATGACAAGCCCACAGCAAACATCATCCTCAATGGTGAAAAACTGAAAGCATTTCCACTAAGATCAGGAACAAGACAAGGTTGCCCACTCTCACCACTCTTATTCAACACAGTTTTGGAAGTTTAAGCCACAGCAATCAGAGAAGAAAAGGAAATAAAAGGAATCCAAATCGGAAAAGAAGAAGTAAAGCTGTCACTGTTTGCAGATGACATGATACTATACATAGAGAATCCTAAAGATGCTACCAGAAAACTACTAGAGCTAATCAATGAATTTGGTAAAGTAGCAGGATACAAAATTAATGCACAGAAATCTCTTGCATTCCTATATACTAATGATGAAAAATCTGAAAGTGAAATCAAGAAAACACTCCCATTTACCACTGCAACAAAAAGAATAAAATATCTAGGAATAAACCTACCTAAGGAGACAAAAGACCTGTATGCAGAAAATTATAAGACACTGATAAAAGAAATTAAAGATGATACAAATAGATGGAGAGATATACCATGTTCTTGGATGGGAAGAATCAACATTGTGAAAATGACTCTACTACCCAAAGCAATCTACAGATTCAATGCAATCCCTATCAAACTACCACTGGCATTTTTCACAGAACTAGAACAAAAAATTTTGCAATTTGTATGGAAACACAAAAGACCCCGAATAGCCAAAGCAATCTTGAGAACGAAAAAAGGAGCTGGAGGAATCAGGCTCCCTGACTTCAGACTATACTACAAAGCTACAGTAATCAAGACAGTATGGTACTGGCACAAAAACAGAAAGATAGATCAATGGAACAGGATAGAAAGCCCAGAGATAAACCCACGCACATATGGACACCTTATCTTTGATAAAGGTGGCAGGAAAGTACAGTGGAGAAAGGACAGCCTCTTCAATAAATGGTGCTGGGAAAACTGGACAGGTACATGTAAAAGTATGAGATTAGATCACTCCCTAACACCATACACAAAAATAAGCTCAAAATGGATTAAAGACCTAAATGTAAGGCCAGAAACTATCAAACTCTTAGAGGAAAACATAGGCAGAACACTCTATGACATCAATCACAGCAAGATCCTTTCTGACCCACCTCCTAGAGTAATGGAAATAAAAACAAAAATAAACAAATGGGACCTAATGAAACTTCAAAGCTTTTGCACAGCAAAGGAAACCATAAACAAGACCAAAAGACAACCCTCAGAATGGGAGAAAATATTTGCAAATGAAGCAACTGACAAAGGATTAATCTCCAAAATTTACAAGCAGCTCATGCAGCTCAATAACAAAAAAAAAACAACCCAATCCAAAAATGGGCAGAAGACCTAAATAGACATTTCTCCAAAGAAGATATACAGAATGCCAACAAACACATGAAAGAATGCTCAACATCATTAATCATTAGAGAAATGCAAATCAAAACTACAATGAGATATCATCTCACACCAGTCAGAATGGCCATCATCAAAAAATCTAGAAACAATAAATGCTGGAGAGGGTGTGGAGAAAAGGGAACACTCTTGCACTGCTGGTGGGAATGTGAATTGGTTCAGCCACTATGGAGAACAGTATGGAGGTTCCTTAAAAAACTACAAATAGAATTACCATATGACCCAGCAATCCCACTACTGGGCATATACCCTGAGAAAACCAAAATTCAAAAAGAGTCAGGTACCAAAATGTTCATTGCAGCTCTATTTACAATAGCCCGGAGATGGAAACAACCTAAGTGCCCATCATCGGATGAATGGATAAAGAAGATGTGGCACATATATACAATGGAATATTACTCAGCCTTAAAAAGAAATGAAACTGAGATATTTGTAATGAGATGGATAGACCTATAGTCTGTCATACAGAGTGAAGTAAGTCAGAAAGAAAAAGACAAATACCGTATGCTAACACATATATATGGAATTTAAGAAAAAAAAATGTCATGAAGAACCTAGGGGTAAGACAGGAATAAAGACGCAGACCTACTGGAGAACGGACTTGAGGATATGGAGAGGGGGAAGGGTGAGCTTTGACAGGGCGAGAGAGAGTTATGGACATATACACACTAACAAACGTAGTAAGGTAGATAGCTAGTGGGAAGCAGCCGCATGGCACAGGGATATTAGCTCGGTGCTTTGTGACAGCCTGGAGGGGTGGGATAGGGAGAGTGGGAGGGAGGGAGACGCAAGAGGGAAGACATATGGGAACATATGTATATGTATAACTGATTCACTTTGTTATAAAGCAGAAACTAACACACCATTGTAAAGCAATTATACCCCAATAAAGATGTTAAAAAAAAAAAAAACTGAAAATAGAATTACCATATGACCCAGCAATCCCACTACTGGGCACATACTCAGAGAAAACCATAATTCAAAAAGACACATGCACCCCACTGTTCATTGCAGCACTATTTACAATAGCCAGGTCATGGAAGCAACCTAAATGCCCATCAACAGACGAATGGATGAAGAAGATGTGGTATTTATATACAATGGAGTATTACTCAGCCATAAAATGGAACAAAATTGAGTCATTTGTTGAGACATGGATGGGCCTAGAGACTGTCATACATAGTGAAGTAATTCAGAAAGAGAAAAACAAATATCATATATTAATGCATGTACGTGGAACCTAGAAAAATGGTACAGATGAACTGGTTTGCAGGGAATATTTGAGACACAGATGTAGAGAACAAACGTATGGACACCAAGGGGGGAAAACCACGGGGGTGGGGGTGGGGATGGTGGTGTGCTGAATTGGGCGATTGGGATTGACATGTATACACTGATGTGTATAAAATTGATGACTAATAAGAACCTGCAGTATAAAAAAAAACAACTAATACTAAACTTTCTTTGGGTTATTTGTATGGAAATATGTTAATATAAATGTTTTAGATGTTACATGAAACTTCTAAAAATCTTATATGTTCTGGTATAAAGTTATAAATCATAATTCTAGTTATTACTTTAAAATGTAAAATGTATATCTCAGAAATAAATAAATTTCCTTGTCAATTGCAAAAAAAAAAAAAAGAAAGTACTTGATAGGCACATGTATGCCTATTTATGTATGAATGTATATGTGTGTGTAAGTATGTGTGTGAGTAGCAGAGATTCCAGTGTGACACTAAATTGTGAGACCTAGGCATGTCTGATAGATGATGGGTCTATCTCAGTGAGGGATGGAGAAGCCTTTTGAGAGAGAGTTCATCTCAGCTTGGTCTAGTCCCAGAGCCTTGGATATCAAAGAAATAAAGAACAATTCTATACTCAGCATAGTGAGTACTAACTCAGATTTCACTCAGTGGAGGGAGTCTTCAAGTGAAAAACAAAAAAAAGGCGTGGTGCTAAAAACTCCTCTAATAGAGCATAGAAGTCTGCTTTCCCATTTCACCAGGTGGAAGCTTTGGCTCCCTCAAGTCTTGGAGTATCCGTTATATGGACCAGCAAGAGTGCCCAGCAAGGACAATGGCTATACCAGGGGAGACAAAAACACCTGCAGAGGGGGCAGGGATAGCCAGGAGGAAAGGGGGGTAGTGGCAGGAAATGGATCAGCGGTGAACACAGCAGGCAGCCATGTGGTGCTTCCACCAAGCATCCCAGGCACAGAGGCCTTGGCAGTGGACATCACCATGAGGGCTGGAACAGGAGAGGTAGCTAACAGGACTTATTTGTAGGTCCACCTCATGAAAACATCCCAAAAGGAGAAGACGAAGGGCTTGCAAAGACCTGAAAGGCCTACAGTGAAAGGTAGGGCAAAAGTAAGCCATGCATGTCATGTAAGCTACTGATATCCATGTGAATCCTTTCATTCTTCCCTGCATTTGACCAAGTACTTTTTAGTCTCAAAATGTCACCGTGAGACAATAATCTCCGTGGATGAGAACCACCTCTGTCTTGTGCGCCACTACATTCTAAAATCCAGCAGTGCCTGGCAAAGAGTTGAGTTCTATAAATATCTGAGTAGTAAATTAATGAACATCTTTTTTTCGTTCTTGGTTACTAATTTCAGAATTTTTAGAGCTTGAAAGAGGCTTAGAAATCATCCAGTCTAGCTCCCTCTGGAGCCCAGAGAGAAATTGACTGGCTTTCCCAAGAACATAGATTTCATGTGTCAAAGTCCAGACTAAAATGTAGATTTCTGGACGCCAGTCCCGTGTCCTCTCCACCCCACGGCTCCAGTGTCCCTCTCCCGTTTGGGTTGTCTCCCACAATAGCTGGCAAGTACAGGATGTGGATGACATGGAATCATAACTGACTGCAAGCTCAATCAATCAACAGTGAAATGTGGTTAATTTAAATTGGGGCTGTGGTTAAAAATACAGTGTAGGAAACGAGACATAGGATAGCTGCCTTCTACTCCATGTCCAACTAACCATTTACATGGGGTACAGAGTTAGTTATTAGATACCAAAAATTAAGAAGGACAACTGATAAACCAACAATTCCTAAAGAAGGAAAATACGATCGTGACTGTCTGGAAAGCTTATGACAATCAGTTGAATTAATTAAGGGCATTTTGCCTGACAAAGGGAAGGAGAAGATTTGAGAACTGTCATTAAGTCTTGAAGGGCCCGTTCCAAGAGAGAGGAAACTTACTTGCCTTGGTCTTCCTCACCCCATTCCTGACCTTCATTTCCTTCTCACCCACCTGCTCCTTAAATTCTGAATTCTATAGTCACTGCTTTCCTCTCTCCAAGCTCATCAAGGTTGGGCTTTCACCCATCTGTCCTCAGTCACCATCCGTAATGACCATATGCTCTCTCTTGAAAGTCTTTCCTCCCTTGGTTCCTTTAATCCTTTCAAATGATCTTAACTCTTTGGCCATTCCTTTGGTTTCTCATTTGGTAGCTCCTTCTACACCTCCCACCTACTAACCACAGGCGGTCCCAGGGCTATGTTCATGGGCATCTTTTCTTCTCTCTTTTTTTTCTTGCCCTGGGATTTTTATTAGTGCTCAGAGAGTCAGCCACCTCTTCTGGACAGGTGATTCCCAAACCCATACATGGAACCATGGCTCTTACATGAGCACATCCTGCATTTCCTGTATCCATAATTTGAACTTTGCCATGTCCTCTACCTAGGATGCCTTCCTTCCATCTCCTTGTACTGAAATTGCATCAAGCCTTAAAGACTGCTGCTTCTCTGCATCTTCCCCATACTCTCTAAGCATGTATAATTTCTCCCCCACTGCATCCACAGAGGTTCTGCTCTTCTAATTGAGATCTGGAGTCTTAGGACCTGGATGTCTTAGCTCACCACTTCCCTGATGTATAATTTGGGTAAATTGCTTAAACTGAGTCTTAGGTCCCTCATATGTAAATGGAAGAGAACATTACTACTTACCTTACATAGTCATTGCAATGATTACATGAGCTAACATATGAAAAGTGATTTGTAAACTCAAGTGCTATACAGAGTTTGGTAGTATCATTACAACAACCAGGGAGTTTTTTGACAGTATAAGCTAGCAGAGTGTGTCCAGTCAAATAAATTAGTATTTCCATCTTCACTGACTCACTTGGCTGGGAAAACATGTGGACATTCCAATGTAAACAGCATTGGGGAGGGGGTGTAGGAGACACATGTCATAATTTATTGAGATATGAGTCCTGGCACCTCATTTTTAAACAAAAAAGAGCACAGCACATTATTACTTCTCTAATGGCACATATTTTCATCTCTCTTGTGGTCATTTGGGAACTTGTCTTACCTCTGTGAAGATATCAAGGTCAGAGACCCTGACCTACTGATCATCCTGGAAGGCCACGAACAACACCTTAAACTTAGTAAATGCACAATATTTGTTGAATTGAATGAAAATAAATTTGGCACATCTGCTTTCAAGAAAGTGGAATTTAGCCATAACTTATCCTGATAAAATAGAGTTTTCAAACAATTAAATATGGTGTCTTGATAATGAAATTGGCTACTTAGTAGGTAATAAAGACTCTGACACTGTAAGCTTTCACTCAGGATCTGAAGAAAGCATTTAGATGAATTCTGAGAGGCTTTCTAACTCTGAGAGTCTGTGGGTTAATTAGCTAAAATTATTTCCATTATTTCCACTGTCATTCCCCACCTCCTTTATAATAGCAGACATAGAACATTTGGAAATGTTGGTGGAAACATTTACCCTGATGATGCTGATGCTGGGGTCCAGCAACCACATTTCCAGTAGCAAGATTCTACAGATTATAACCCAATCTCCTTTTAGAGTTAGACCCTGTCTTCTACTTGATCAACTGGAATTTAAGCAAATTTATCACTAATAAAAATATTTTCATGTTTTTCAAATTGCTTCACCAAACTCTTGCATTTAAATGTGCCTCCCGAGCATATTACTAAATGTGTTAAATGTATCACCCATTACAAAATGGATAATAATGAAGGATTAGCCACTGAGTCATGTGAGGGTCCTGCTCATTAATTTTTACAGCCTCATTGCCTGGAACCTAAACATCAACTGTTATCAATACCCTGGGAAAAGCAAAAACGAAATAAAATAAAATCAACATTTATTTATTATTAAATGTAAGATTCCTTAAAGTGTTATGATTTGTCCTTCTTGTCTTTCCTAGACACAACTCATGGATGCTTTCATATTTTACTTACTCTTTATAAATGTTGCATATTTTAATTATATTTTTGCAGATTCCCATTTGACTCAATCTTAGTATGTGATCTTGACTTTAAGAGACATTTCTGTTTTATAGATACCAAATAAATTCTTGTACCCTATTAATCTTTTCTTTTTCTGTCAGTGAAGTGTAGGTGACTGAATGTTAAATAAACATTCTTTTTCAAATTCACACCGAAAATAGGATGTTCCATTTGTTTATACTATGTAAACATGAAAAAAAAATGTGAGTTTTTCCTTTGGTTTCAAACAGCCCACTCTGTTCACTTCCAAAACTATATTTTTTAAACTCTAAAAGGTTGTCATGTTTTCCATTGTTAAAACATTATTACGTTTCTAAGGTTTTTAAGCCTCCTTTACATTTGTGAAGGAGCTTTTGGTCCTTTATTACCTTATTTTATTTCAACAAATATTGATTTAGCTTCTGCTATGTTGTAAGTTCTGCGCTAGGTGCTGGAGGGGGTGGACACAAAAATAAATATGGTCCCTGGCCTTCACGATCTTACAGTCTAGTAGGAGAAAGAGAATGATAGGTACGTACCATAGTAGGTAGATGTACTTCATTGGTTTTGATTTCTATTTCCTTAAGTTGCAGTAGTAAGAAAATGTCAAAATGACCAAAACACAGTGATTTCTGCTACATGGAGATACAAGCTCCACGCCTTGGATCTGTAGAAAATAGTGGAATAGAATGTTCTCTCAAAGTATAATGACATGTGTTCTGAGAACTACAAACCATTCATGTTCACTTCCAAGCTTGCTAATGTGAATCCCTGAAGTTCAACTGATGAATGGAAGAGTGTCTAAATAACAATTTCTTAGGTTGTCTTGGTCTTTTGGAACAATCTCAGGGATGGATCAATCAACAAATAGCACTGAGCCTCCACTCTGTGTGCAAGAGTCTATAAAAAGTCCTACTCCACTTGCTGGGTGGCTGTGAAAATAAGATGAATAAAAGGTCAAACACATCTACTCCTTGGGTATTATCGTCAGTGTCAACAACACCTAAGAAGAGGTATTTCCCAATAATTACAGCCATTCTATAATAATGCAGATAGACCGGCTGCAACTTGGTCCTAAGCAACCAATGGGATGCTAGAAAGCAAGATCATGGCCAATAGGTGCTGAATGATGAGCCATCCCACCTCCTCACCATACCACCTACCATCTTTCTTGTTCTGGTTACTCAGCCTTTTTTTTTCCTGATTAATTGAAATACAATCTCTTTTTACCAATCTGTAGTCATTACTTTCTTCAAGACCATTTATTGGATTCCTAACTTATATTAGGAATTGTTCTAAACATTCTAAGAATCTTTTCAAATTCTCATAAGTCAAATTAAGCACTATTATTTTTATTCAATAGTTGATGAAACTGTTTCAGAGAGGTTACATACATTGCCCAATAGTAGAGCTGAGATTTGAAACCAGGACTATGTTTTCTTAGAAATTAAGGCATAATATTTACTTAAATAAATATTCCTGAGCACATAAGTACATGAAGAACACTGTGCTAAAAGCTGTAAATAGTTCAGAGATAAGATCCTTACCCTCAAAGAGAATCTAAAAGGAGAAAGGGGAATAGGGAGGTGTTAATCACTTAGAAACGTGGAATAGAATGAATGTGCTTTATCACCATAAAAAGCTACATAATAAATTTTGTGTTTAATATATATAACATATAAATACATTCTTAACAATTGTTTTCAATAATATAGAAGCATATGGAGACTATAAAATGAAAATCTACTAAACCCTTGAACCCCGTATCTTCTTTATAAGGGCACACTACCAAGCTCACAGAAGACCAAAACATTCAACAAATAGTTTTTGAGCAGACGCTTTGCAGATGGCATGTGCTTAAAAACTACTTGTTCTTCATATAATGTACCTATCGTTAAAGTATCGTATAGAACACACCACCTTAAAATATCCCTGTGCTTCACCATTAAACCCTCCTCTGTCCTCCTAAACCCCTGGCAACCACTAATCTGCCTACTGTCTTTATAGTTTTGCCTTTTGGAGAATGTCATGAAATTGGAATCATACAATATGTAGTCTTTTCACACTGGCTTCTTTCTCTTAGCAACATGCATTTGAGATTCATCAATGTTTTTGCATGACTCGATAGCTCGTTTCTTCTTATTGCTGAATAGCTCTCCATTCACCTAATTCCGTACACCAGATTAGTGGCTTCCAACTTTTGATGATCATGAATAAAGCTGCTTTAAACATTCACCTGCAGGGTTTTCAAATGTGGATGTACATTTTCAAATAGATTGGGTAAATAACTAGGAGCATGATTGCTGGGTCGTACAGTAAGGCTCTATTTAGCTTTGAAAGAAACTGCCACATAGTCGATCTTTCAAATTGCTGTAATAGTTCTCATTCCCACTTGAACGAATGAGTTCCTGTTGCTTTGCTTCCTCCTCAGCAATTGGTACTGTCAGGTTTGGGGATTTCAGTCATTCTAACAGGTGTGTAGCGGTAGCACTGGTTTTAACGCATCTTTTTCCAATGACAAATAATGTTGAATACCTTTTCATATGCTTATTTCCTTCTGCATATCTTCTTTGGTGAGTTGTCTATTCAGAGCTCTTGCCCATAAGTCGTTTATCAGATACGTGTTTTGAAAATGTTTTGCCCATTTGTTTGCGGCCATTTTTTTAATTGAAGTATAGCTGATTTACAATATTGTGTTAGTTTCAGGTGTACAGCACAGTGATTCCTATATATATATATATATTATATATATATATATACACACACACACACACACACACACACACACGCACACATTACTATATAGCACAGGGAATTATATTCCCTGTGTTGGTTATCTATATAGTAGTGTGTATATGTTAATCTCAACCTCCTAATTTATCCCTCCCTACCCCTTTCCCCTTTGGTAACCATAAGTTTGTTTTCTATGACTGTGGGACTGTTTTGTAAATAAGTTCATTTGTATCTTTATTTTTAGATTCCACACATAAGTGATATCATACGATATTTGTCTCTTTGTCTGACGTACTTCACTTAGTATGATAATCTCTAGGCCCATCCATGTTGCTGCAAATGGCACTATTTCATTCTTTTTTATGGCTAATGTTCTATTATGTATGTCTGTGTATATGTATATATATATATATACACACCACATCTTCTTTATACCCATTCCTCTGTCGATGGACATTTAGGTTGCTTCTTCTTAGGAGTTTCTTTTGCAGAGCTGAAGCTTCTAACTTTAATAAAGGTCAGCTTATCAACTTTCTCTTTCATGGATTATGCTTTTTGTGTTTTATCTAAAAACTCATTACCAAATACAAGGTCACATAGATTTTCTTGTATGTTTTAATCTAGAAGTTGTATAGTTCTGCATTTTACATTTAGGCCCATGATTCATTTTTGAGTTAATTTTTGCGAAAGATGTATGGTCTGTGTCTGGGGTCGTTTTTTTTTTTTTTTTTTACATATGGACATCCAATTGTTCTAGCACCCTAATAGTGCAATTTAATGTCAGAAGAATGAATGGAATCTTTAGGTTATATGTGCTTAGTGATGGATTAATAAGTAAAACTAACATGATGATAAAAATGCCTTTGAGTTTGTAAAGTATTAGGAGTTGTCAACATGAGCCTTTTACAAAGAAACTGAGGCTCAGTAGATGTAGTAATTGACTAAAGTCAACCACTACATGGTCCTTGGAGAACTAAGAACAAATGGTGGTCACAGGTGTTTAGTACCTATGGAGTATTATTCAAGAAGGTTCAGTTCCTGTTGTTACTATACCTTTATGGTTTCTTTCTTTTGGCTTCTGAAGTCTTTTCTGTCTTCAGCAGTCCACTTTTAATACACACATATACCACTGAGAGTCATTTCACTTCTTTAGTTAGAATTCCCAGGTTACACCTAAATAGCATACATAGCATTGTAGACCCTCAGCCGGAATGAGGCTCCTCTCCTCCCCAACTCAAACAGCAGCTCTCACAGCCTTTGTGGGGACTCTATTACCTACCTATGGGTTTGCTACTTCCTGAGGCAGCCTGCTGACAGCTCCAGATATTAGCAGGGAGGGATATCTTCATCATGATACTGAGTCAGAGTTCATTTCCCTGTAACACCACCAAAGTCCCATCTTTTTAATCAAACAGAACATCCTCAGCCTGGTATCGTGAAAGGAGCACTGACTAAATGAAAGATGCTGAGGTACCAATCCAGGCCAGGCATTTCATTCTCGTAAGTCTTAAGTCTTTCATTTAAGAGAAAGTTTTCAAATTCCCTGCTTCTAAAAACAACTCATAATTTGCCAAGAATTAGCTTCTGTTGCTGTTTTGTTTTTGTTTTTAGATTTTTAAAACTAGAAGCATAGTTGATTTACAATGCTGTGTTAGTTTTAGGTATGATTCAGTTATACATACATACGTATCTATTTTTTTCACATTCTTTTCCCTTATAGGTTATTACAAAATATTGAGTATAGTTCCCTGTGCTCTACAGTAGGTCCTTGTTGGTTATCTATTTTGTACACACTACTATATATAAAATAGATAACCAACAAAAATTCGTTTTAAATTCAACTAAAAACAAAAGTAAATAATGAGAAGGCACACTGGGAGTAAGAAAACAGAAGGAAGGATGAAAGGAGCATTGAAATAGGTGAAAGATGGTTTAAATAGCCAACTTTGTATAGGTTCAGCCATAAAGAAACAGACAATATTACGACATGTTAAGTGGCTTCCACAGCCTTTACAGAAATGCCATTCTCAAAATTTGTCTCTCGTAAGTTCTAGCTCTCAAAAGCAGGAAGAACACACATCCAAATAACAGTCTTTCCCCAGGGAATGTTTTACTCCGTTGTTAAATGTTCCCACCAGAAATCTTTTTGAAAGTCCTGAAACATATTTCATCTGCCCTTCCCCATTTTCCTATAGAAACAAAATTAACTGTTCCCTCATTGGCAGTTCCCTCACTTCTTTTAAAACTTTGTGAATGAAATGTGGCTTTGTGCGGATTATTTTCATTCCTCTAACATCCATAATGAAAGAGTCTGCTTCATGGATTCATTGAAAGAATTATTGAAGCTCCAGTTCAGCCCTTCGTTATTGCCAGGGATAAAAGAAACAAAAGGTGATTTGCACTGGAGAATTTGCAGCATGAAGTGTCCGTTAAACAAACCCAGCAGCAAGCATCCTCCAGGCGGGAACAGGGACTCTTTTATGAAGCATGCACACGCCTCCACTTGACCCATGGGCTTTGGACAAGGGAGAACGCCAGTATGATTCCATCGGACCGAGCGACAAAAACCCGGGCTTGGAAAAACACAAAGGCACATGGCAGCTCTGAGATTCGCTGCTAAGCAACATTGCCTCCCCCTTCCCCAGCCCTTACCCCCTCCCACCGCCATAAAAAACAAAGTGAAAGTTACTGACTGTGGGAAAGGAAGATGGACTCAGGTTGGAGAGAAGCTGCAAACCTGCTCTTTAAAATCCTTCCATTAGAGCCAGCTGACCCAAGCTCGTATGTAATTGCTAAGTGAAGGAGAAGGAAACTTGCTTCAGGGGCCCCCAGGGGGTCCCTCTGAGCACACCCCTTACAAGGAACATGCCAAATGTGAGTATTACAATGATGAGCGCATCCTTGTGGCTCTAGCTCCATTCTCCTCGATGGCAGCAGAGACGGGGTGGTGGTTAAAACTTCTGATCTCAACTCCAATCAGCCCTACTTTATCCAGGCTCAGGGCTGTCCAGTCAAGGTTGAAGTGAGACTGCCCCCTACAGACCACCATCATTCCCACCCCATCTAGTATTTACTGAGTTCTCCTGGACTCCAGAACCCAAACTAATGCTTCATGTACCCTAGCTCATTTAATCTTCAAAATCATACCAAAAAGGTAACATTACTCACCCAATTTTATAGACCAGAAGACTGATGCTCAGAAAGATTAGGATAAAAACTGGCTGGGGTAGGATTTGAACTCATGCCTACCTCATTCTGAAGTCTGGAGGTTTTCACACTTTTATATACTAGCTATAACACATGCACATGCCCTTGGTCACTTGTTAGGAGGCTGGCTTTGTGATGTGACCCTGCTGTGGTTTCCTGTTGAAGGCCACTCTCTTTTTAGAGAGGCAGTACAGTGTTGTAGATGAGTGTAGAGATCCCACACTTTCTTGTTTCAAACCCTAGCTCTATCTCTCGCTAGCTGAGGAACGCTGGCAAGTCATTTCTCTTCTCTGTGTCTCAGTTTCCTCAGCCACACCTACTTTGTAAGTTGTTTATGAGGCTGGGATGGATCACTAAATGTAACACTATTAGAGGGGCACTTGGCATGTAGAAGGCCACTCGTGAAATCTTCTCTATTATTGTTTGCCTCATAGGAGTCTGAGGAAGATGGGACACCTAGCAAAACATAGAAACACACTCCTGATGCTCATGATTTGCTGAGAGGGAAACATAATGTACTACAAATCAGCAAAGATTTTACAGAGAAAGTTGGAAAACACCAGTAACAGCTCTGAGTCCTGTCATGTCATAACTTTTAAGGTCTGATGGCTCTGAGCTGTGCTTGTGGACAGGGCCAATCGATTTGAAGTCAGCCGATCGCCTTGCCAATTTTTTTTTGTAATGTTGTTAAAACATCTGTTAGTCAAGAACTATTATACAAGAGGTGGAGAAGAGTTCTTGAGAACAAGAGGTTAAGTAACTTGCTCAGAGGTTAAATCAATAGTGAGACTAAACACAACCCATAATTCCCAATCCTCAATCCTCTCCTCTGCCTCTCGAGTCATGCTTTTCTTTTGACTGCATTCCTGGCTATGTTTGGGAAGTCATTCACTCTTCAAATCATGGGGGAAAAAAATAAACCTTTCACATAAAAATATACCTGTTGAGTCAAGATGAACCAAAAGCAAGTCACACCAGTTTGTTATTTTTTTTTTTAACATAGCCAAGATAAATGTGCATGCAGCCTCACAAACATTACCAGCTTGGCTTTCTAACTTAGTAATTCCTCCCCCTGTCCCCGCTCAGCTCCCCACCAAACAAAAATTGTGATGAATACGGTTGCTCAGAACCACGCTTGAGGACCCAACCTGCTTCTCAAGGTTATATAAAGAACCATTGCAAGGGAAGTTTAACTAGGGTTGGGTCATTTGTTAACACCCCGGATTATGGTTGTGTCAGCAGCAAGTGAGGTAGAAAACGACTCTAGCCATCTGCTGGCGTGAGGGCTGGACTCTGTCATAAAACAACACCCTAACTCTAGCTTCAGTCTAGAAGAGGGAGAAGCGTTACTTTCTATAATGCGGCCATCCCAACATTTCACCATGGGTTTGCCCTTGCCATGGAGATCACTGCAGTTCCAGTCCAGAGAGAACATAACACAAGAGGTCTATTCTAAGGACCGCACTCATCCTTCCAGACACACTTCCGCTTAGACACCAGAGGTCCAAAACCCTCACTTAAGCCTACCCTTCAGCTTCTACAGTGGGGATGTCGAACATGCACCCTCCGTGAAGATCAAAGATGGGTAATGGGAGCTATAGGCAAGAGAGGTTTTGTTTTTTGTTAAGTTTTAAAGAAAACAGAGCATGTCATTAGGGTAAAAGAGCCTAGCTCAATTTCACTGTTTCCTGACCACTCACTTTTTCTTTGTCCTTTGGCAGCAAAGACAACGACAGCAAGAAACTTGAAGAAATCACAGTGGGGGACGGAAACATGGGCAATGCTTGGCATCCGATGTCCTCATGTATCCAGCAAGTTGTGTGTGGAGCAGGGAATAAAAGCAACAGTCCTCTCCAGATTCATTCTATAACTCAACTGTGGAAGACATTACAGGCAGGAGAAAAACCCTGGAGCCCTTGGTCCTATAGCTATAGGAATCGTCCTCTGTGTCCTCTACCCAACAAAGTGAGCTATTTATTGAGTTTGCTTACTCTTCAGGAGTCATGCTGGGTGACATCAACACATTGTTTTAGTTAAACCTGGCCAAAGCCCTGAGAAATACAATTATCCTCTTTTCTAAGTAGAAGACGGCTACTCAGGTTAAGACCCTTGCCTACAGCTGCACAGCCATTTGTGGGGATGTAGCATCTGGCCAATCTCCTAAGTTTGAAGTAGTAGTAGCTCCTTGCTCATTAACACCTGCTGGAGAAAGTGACAGTGACAGAGGTCAACGGGGATGTCTGACGGGTGAAGATGCAGCTGGGCAGCTGTCGTGAAGAATTTGCCAACAATGCACGGTCAAGAAGTACTTCTCCAATCCAGTGAGAGGTGCCTCCACCAAGAGAAGGCCACCAACCTGGAGATGGAGAGCTACCTGGAGGACGGGTCAGCCACACCTGTGTAGCTGGGTTGCCAGGTGCCACTGAGTTGCCTCTAGCTGGCTACTTGGAGTAGCCAAGTAGGGAGCGACGGGGTTTGATTCAGCTTTGTATCATCCGGTCCAGTGCCTTATACAAAGAATATACCTAGTAAATAGTTTGTACTTGACTGGGTGAATGTCACTTAGCTATTTCTCTCAATTACAATCCTTGGCTCAAAATATTGTATACTTTTATTTGACCTGTTTGGAAGTGAGATCATTAGCATCCCCTAACTTCCAGAGCTTCTAATATTTCCATAAGTCTCTGAAGACAAACATATGACCTTTTGTGATTGGCTGATTATCATAAGAAACCAATAAGGAGGAATCAGATTTCAATTTAGGGGAAGAAATGCAGGATATATTTTTGAAATTTCTTAATGAAGAATTCAAATGTCAAATTTCAAACTTCACTGGACCAGTATCAGTGGGAAAAATTGTGATTTCATGTGTACAGCTTGTACTGACTCATGAAGTTTATAAGATTAAAGTACTACACACACGGCAATCACATAGGATGGCCATTTTTACCATTTTGTTCAAGGGTTATGTAACATAGCATATATTTAGTATCTTAATTCATCACTTCCTGGCCTCCTTAAAGTTGGATGGAACTTGTTTTGGGAGGATTCTCATCTAGAGTGATTTGAAAACTCTTCTGTGGATTTGCAAGGGATTTTTCAGAATAGGAAAATTAGAAGAGGATGGACTATAACAGAAGAAAGTAGGCTTCCTTTTTCTTTGACTCTGCTCTCTATCACTTACTTGGGAAGCTTTCCTGCACCACAAAGGAAAACACTCTTGATTTTTTAAAAAATCTTCTGACAAGCGATGTCATTTGTTCTGCTTTAAGGTATGGGGGACCTTGTAGAATCAGGTGTATACACCACCCCAGTGCTCCCTCTGCTGCCTTGGGAGGGGAAGGAAAGAATCTAATACTGACTTATGGAATAGAATATGCTGCCTCAATGCTGAACACGTAAACCAGGCTGATGAAAGTTTGCCCTTCAACGTTGCATTTAGAATGAAAATATTATAAAGTCCAAGGTTTGCTGAATCAATCAGTGAGTCGGTTGGTCACAAGACCATAAAATGTTAGAGCATCATATTCTGCCCTTTTTATTCCAAGGGAAAGAAATGAGATTCAGACACGTGAGATGATTTCCCCCAAGGTCTCATAGTTCTTTAGTGACAGATATCAGAGGAGGATCCATGTATCCAGACGTTTTCTCATCAATGTCTTCTTAGTCTTCCTAGATATGCACATATACACACATGTACTCTCAGCTACTCACACACCCATAGTCAATGGGGACATATAAGAGGCTCATGGCTATGGTACAATCCATTCAAGGCAATGTTATTTAGGTCTTGACAAGTTAACCACTCCAGATAAGATCTACTTTAAACTAAATAATCTCATTGGAATGCTAGTGCTCCATCATGAGTCAATAAATATGCTACAAAAAGCACAACTCCACCCTCCTTTTTTCTCCAGGACTCCTAGAACTGGCTTGCTGTGTCTCTACAGTGCTTCCTTTCTCATCCAGGTTTTTTTTTTTTTTTTTTTTTTTTTTTTGCGGTACACGGGCCTCTCACTGTTGTGGCCTCTCCCGTTGCGGAGCACAGGCTCCAGACGCGCAGGCTCAGCGGCCAGGGCTCACAGGCCCAGCCGCTCCCCGGCATGTGGGATCCTCCCGGACCGGGGCACGAACCCGTGTCCCCTGCATCAGCAGGCGGACTCTCAACCACTGCGCCACCAGGGAAGCCCCTCTCATCCAGGTATTTTGAGAACACTTATAATACAAGAACACCTGTTTTCAAAGTTGGTTTCCCATAGGTAGAACAGCACAGCAGAAGCCATGGTTCATCTTAGTAGCCAGACCCCATGGTAGCACACCAGCTTTAGCACTGGAGGCTCCTAATTGTGTTAAAAATTGCAAGTAACTCATTTTGAAATGCAAATAACATAAACCTAGAGCCTTCTCATGTTCATTATTCCCTAAACTTAGCATACCCACCCTTAAAAGTGTTAGCTGCTGGCGATGTGGGTAAAGAAGACATAATCAGGGAGATATCTATCCAGAAAAAACATGTGCAAGATATATATATATATAAACACAACTTGGTTTTAACTTAAGAAAGTTCTAAAACTATAATAATTACAACTACACAAGTCTTTCCAATTTACAAAGCAATGTGAATACATATTACCTCATTTAATTGAATAGTTTTGACAATATTCCCATTAGGCAAGTTTTATCAACTCATCTTACAGACAAGGAAAATGAGGTTCAAGCATGTAAACTGGTTGCCTGAGAACACGCAGCCAGCATGTGGCACAATAGGGTCCCACACTCAACTCTGCAGGATTTCAAAACCCAGAGCCAAAGGTTGTGTATGTCAGGACTTCTCAATTCTCGGTCCAGCTGTCCAGTAGGTGATCCCTACCTTGAGAAGTCCTCCTCCCAACCAGAACAATCCTCCCTGTCTGCATTCACTTGTCGGAATCTTAGGCCAAGGGCACCTCTCTTTTGAATGTTTCACTCCCCACATTTGGAAAAAGTTATTGCTCTCCACCAATGGAATTCTTAGAGCCCTAGGATAATGTGCTTGAAAACGCAACTTCTGGTTACTAAAAGGGCCCCTGAATTATAAAATAGATAGTGAAACACAATACAGAACTCTACCATTATAGAAATTCCAACATTTCAGGTGGGAATTATTTACAATTATTTTTCTTCCACAGGGTTTTATTTTGTACATTGTTTTAGCTTTCTCCAACATCATTATATATATCCCGGTGGAAAAATTCATCTATTGCAGAGCCATAAAGTGTTTTCTTAAAAATTCCATCACGCACTTTATTACTAGAATGCAACTACACAAAGACTGACACGTCAAGAAATTTAAGATTGACCACTGGGACTAATGGAGCTTGGGCTTTCAATATTAGTCTATCAGAAAACTGTAAAAACAAACAAAAATACCTTAAAAGATCCCCATGTCTTTTTCAAAGATGACTGTTGAAGGCCCAAGACTTTGACCAGTCCCAATTATCATGAATAAAAGCACAGAGACCCACACTTCTCTTTCTATAAATATTATAATTATTTCAATAATAAAATTCCTTTTTCACTTGTCTTCAAACTTAATTTATTTTCTATTTAAAATGATGGACTCTGCCAAAAAAATAGAAGGAAGACCTAGGATTAGACTGAGCTTCTCCAGCAACAACAGATATTCTTCCAGAAGCCTGGGATACTATCATTGTCTGTAGAAATTGTAGCCTCATCCTTGACTCATCCCTCACTGGCCTCCCCCTCCCCACACCATCCAATCAGTTCTCTTTTTCTTCAGAGGTTCTCACAGACATGTTGCATTAACCCCTTCCCTTTCCTCCACACTCGCTCTGCCTCAATTAGAGCTTCTTCCTATTTCACCTTAAGTATTACTCAGCTTCCCCACCCATCTCCATCTCCCTCCCTCCAACCTCACCTCCTTTAAGCCACGCCCCCACACTTCAGCACCCTGGACCTTTTTCAAATGCAGCCCTTTTCTTTCACTACCCTGTTTAAATATGCCAATGGCTGCCAGTTACTACACTTCTCTCTGGCTTCACAGCCTTTGATCTCAGACGCTCTTGCTTGGAATACCATCCCTTCCCTTTTTTCTTTTCTTTTTTTTTTTTTTTTTTTTTTTTTTTTTGCAGTACGCGGGCCTCTCACTGCTGTGCCCTCTCCCGTTGAGGAGCACAGACTCCGGACGCGCAGGCTCAGCAGCCATCGCTCACGAGCCCAGCCGCTCTGCGGCATGTGAAATCTTCCCGGACCGGGGCACGAACCCGTGTCCCCTGCATCGGCAGGTGGACTCTCAACCACTGTGCCACCAGGGAAGCCCCCCTTTTTTCTTTTGTAGAGACAATGTAAAGTTTCACTTAACTGATAGGCCTTCTGCGAAGCCTTTGCTGACTTCCTCAAACAGAGGTAGTCCTTCTCTCCCCTGTGCCATGTTGGCGCAATTCTCTCGTCCACCTCAACTAAAGCACTTCACCTGTGTGCTCTGGTTGACCAAGCTGTCTCTCCTAACATACTACCATGTCAGGGGCTGTTTCCAGAATTCATGTTATATCCCTATTACCAACATACCTTTGGGTTTTTTTTTTTAAATTTTTTATTGGAGTATAGTAGATTTACAATGCTGTGCTAGTTTCTGCTGTACAGCAAAGTGAATCAGTTATACATATATATATATCCACTCTTTTTTAGATTCTTTTCCCATGTAGGTCATTACAGAGCACTGGGTTCCCTATGGTATACAGTAGGTCCTTATTAGTTATCTATCAATATTTTATATATAGTAGTGTACATATGTCGTATTACTCAGCCACAAAAAGGAATGAAATAATGCCATTTGCAGCAACACAGATGGACCCAGAGACCATCATACTGAGTGAAGTAAGTCAGAAAGACAAAGATCATATGATACCGCTTGTATGTGGAATCTTAAAAAATGGTACAGATGAACGTATTTACAGAACAGAAATAGAGTTACAGATGTAAAAAACAAACTTATGGTTACCAGGGGGGAATGGAGGGAGGGATAAATAGGGAGATTGGGATTGACATACACCAACATACCTCTTGAATAGTGTTTTTAGAGAATGCCACTTCCTCTTGCCTAAATGCCCCTTGTTGATGTGCATTATCTAACCCAGCGGTTCTGACATGCTGTGTTGACTGCCTACATCAGAATCACTTGGGAAACGTATTAAAAATAAAGATTTCCAAGGAATACCCTTTGAGAGTCTGATTAAGGAGGTCAGAGGTCTGCCTTGGCAATCATTTTCAGAATCGCTCCTGGGTGATTCTGATGTGCAGCCAGACTTGGGAAACACTGTGCCACTTACCTGACTTACTGAGTCTTGTAAATGCTCTCCCTACCTTCTTCCCCATCAGTATTATACGGCTGAAAGGGAGGCAGTGTAGGGCACAGGGTACGGAGTAAGACAGTCTGAATCTTGGTCCTGTGCATTCTAACTACGAGACTATGTGAGCAAAGAAATGAACTAATCTGTGCCTTGGATTTCTCATTTTTAAAATTTATTTTATTGAAATAGAATTAATTTACAATGTTGTGTTTCAAGTGTACAAAAAAGTGACTCAGTTATACATATGTATATTACTTTTCAGAGTCTTTTCTGTTATATATTATTACAAGATATTGAGTGTGGTTCCCTGTGCTCTACAGCAGTCCTTGTTATTTACCTGTTTCATATAGAGTAGTGTGTATATGTTAATCCCAAACTCCTAATTTTATATTTTTTATTATTTATTTTTTATCTCTCATTTAAAATGAGAGAAATGCTATGCCTCTCGGGGGCTATTTGTGAAAGGCATCCTATAAAAGCCCTTAGTATACAGCATCTCGTGAACAAAGGGCTCAAAATGAGCTGTGATGATGACATTGGCCCTCATTAGGAAGACGGCACTGCGTGTCCAGAGTTAGAGACAGAGAGTGGAAGTCATAACAAAACAGTATATCCTTAAAATTTTAAGGATAAACATGGCGACCCTTGCAAATGTATTATATCATCATACTTTGCAGGTAACCTTTTAAAAATGTGCTAATTTGCACAAGGCTTGCCTGCTCTCCTTTGGTGAGTATCACCAGGGCTCCTTTTCCAACTGAATGTCTGAGCCTGCTCCTGTGATATATATATATATAATGTGTGTGTGTGTCTGGTCTTATAGTCCACAATAGTTGGCTCTCCCGAGAGTCTCATGATGTAACATTTTCTGTAAAATCTAACAAAGGGCTACACAATACAGGAGCTAGAAGTGACAAGGGCAGTGATGATAGTGGTGGGAGAGGAGAGGAGGATGCAGAGGCAAGGAGGCAGAGAAGAGGCCCAAAGAAGAGAAAGTAGGAGAACCGTATTGTCACCATGTTCCAGCAGCAAGAGTCCCCTGCCTTCATATACTGTTAGATTGCAGAAAACTCAAGGCTCAGGTAAACACACATGAATAACCTGCAGAGGATCCACATGAGAAGTTGAAACTTAACAGCCTAGATAAAACTGAAATACATCCGAAATTCTTGTAAGCAACGATTAAGTGTTTTCTTTGCCCCTCAGTGGAAAAAAAAACAATTAAGATGCTGTTAATAAGCAACGTATTCTTTAAAATGTAGTTCGTTATTTTAATATTCACTATTCTGTTTTCAAATTAAGCTTATTTCAGCCATCTCACTGGTAGCAAATTTCAAATATCTGATTGCTCTTATTGTTTTAATGAGATTCTCACTGGTGAGCACTGCCCACCTTCTTTTTATACAATATAGTTCCTAGTAAGTAATTTCTTTCAAAGACATTTAAAATTTGAGTCTCTGGTCTTATATTCTGCAACACTTGCTTTCCTGATAATCTCATGAATCTTATTAAACACTGTGTTGAAGTTTATCCTTGAAAATGTGATCTGAATGTATAATTTGTATGACGTGCTCTGTTACAAGTCAATTCTGACCTATCTGTCTCTTGTACTGTTTTACTCTCCTCACTGAACCAAAGCAAATTCCATATATGGAGGTGCACATTCAGGTCAGCTTTAAGTCAAATGTTTATAATCAGCAGTAGTGAAATATCTCATTTAACCAGGAAATAAACAGAGGTCGAACGTGCCCCCAGGTGAAAACCAGTTGTTACCAATGATGACAGAAGGCAAAGCAAGAAGAGCATTGCTTCCTTTGTCCAGCCATGACTTTTCTCTAAGTGAAGAGACCAGCGTAATTAACCAGATGGAATATCACTGCGATTCTGTATTGACAATGCCTTTCCTACAGTTTTTGAAGGTGTGTCTGTGGATGTTTAGTCATCCTAGCCATCCCCAGTAAATCTCCCTATGTTGGCTGATGGCCTTGCTGTCACTGCTAAAAGAGCTGTCTGTCTCCGCAGCAAACCCTGCCATTCTGTTTCCTATTTTGAAGATCAAAGTATCATCTCAGATGCTTGGGCTTCATTTCTCCAGTGAGTTCATTTCCCTGTATTCTATAATGACTTCGGTAAATCTCAGGCCGTTTGTTTACTTTAAGGAAAAAACCACCTCACCCACTGGCAAGTTTTGAGTATATTACATAGAACGGTACCTCTTCAGTGTCAAATGTGTGGTTAAGTGAAATGTTTAGTACTATGGGAAGAATCTGTAAATGTCAAACATTAGGATGATTAGCACTTAACTCATCTCAACAAATTATATAACTGCACTTTTTACAGGGCCCTGAGAGACACTATACTCTGAGGGCCTCTTTCTAACAGCAAAGTTCATTTCAGCTCCATCCCACCATTTGTCAATAACCAGAATTGAATCTGAAGCCAAAATAGGATAATGGGTGTGCTCCCAAGACATGATCTTAATGATACTAATAATCAAATGGTACCCACGCCATGCAGCAACAACTCACGAGCCCCTGTAGAAGTCCAAATAAGTAGCATCACACTGGATGTCCCTGTCAGTTCTTGCATTCAGAGCACTCACAAACCTTTAAACTAAAACCTTTCAGGCCAGAGTCCTACTTCCTTTCACAATGGATACTTACCTCCACATGTGGAGTTCCTATTAGATGATCAGAATTGCATTGTGCCAAACTAGGATTGCAAAGATCTGGTTTAATGGGAGTTTATTTCAAATAATGGCTTGCAAATGTAGGTTACTTAAAGAATTACATGTCCCATTTTCACTTCATTCCCATTTCATTCAACAATACAATATTGTTACTGTTACTCCATCTTCTCCCAACACTTCCCAATGTGCCACCTTGCCCACGAACGCCTTTTTATGAATAGATGGGGAAATTATGCATTTGTTGAATCAGATGCAAAGAGACAGAATATTGCATCATGGCCATGGCCATGTTCTCAATTCTAGTTGACTACTGAAATCATTTATTTGTTTATTTGCTTATGGTTTTTAATATTATAGGTATCTCTTACCCTAGCTCCATCATAACCTCCCTTATGTACAATATTTACAGATTCACAGGTAGTTCTGATCCACAGCTAGGATTGAGAACTCTAGCTGGGTTTGAATGCGGGTTCCACCATTTCTTGGCTGCATGACTTTGAACAAGTTATACTGCTTCTGGCTCTCATCCCAGACCAATGGAATTAAAAGCTCAAGGGATAAAGCCTAAACATGGGTCATTTTTAATAGCACCCCAAGTGATTTTAATGTGTAACCAGGATTGAAAATCACTAGTATAATACTTTGTTGTTGGATCTGTAAAATACAGGTAAGTAGGAAATACTTTATGGAAAGGGTTGGCCCAGTCCCATGCCGACACAGCTCAACAATGCTGGTGGGTACCATTGTTAAGGCAGAAGACAGAGAAAGAGCAGTGATGAGAGCTGGCCTGGCCATCTGGAGCTGGAGCAAAGCGACTGAGGTGGCCCCTTACCACTGATCTCAGTGACCACCTCGCTGCATCAGAGGAGATACAGGCTACCCAGGGCCCCCTGGGAGAGAATCTGAACCCCAGCTCTGTGCTCCTGTGCAAGTTCCTGAACCGGTCTGAATCTCAGAGAGACATAAAATAAATAGGTTACAACCACCATAGAAAAGAATGCATATTTGTGTGTGTGTTGGGCGTGGCGGCAGGCAGGCCACCAACCTGACATATATGATATGCAACAAAAATGGTGGGAAATTGGTGTTTGGTGGGGAATGGGACTGTGAGCCTTACAGTTTCTGAGCAGAGAGTGAAAGGGAAAGAAGTATAATAAGTAGATTCAGTTCGAAGTAATGTATGTGATGGATGAGAAGTTGGCCTTGCCAGAGGCAAAGAAACCAGCTAGGAAAGTATAATGTAATCCAGGAGTAGTGCAATGAAGGCCTGGTGAGTACATGGTCTAACCCATCTGGGCTCTATCTGCCTTATATGAGCTGTCAAAGGGTTGTGGTAGATGATCTCGAAGAATTTATTTAGCTCTGATATTCTAAGATGCTCTGACACGCCATTTAGAGTAGACGTGAAGAAAGAGTTTAATGGAAACAGTTTCAGTGGGGGGATGATGGAAAAGTTGTGGAGATGAATAGCGGTGATGGTTCCAGATAACGTGGATGTACTTAATGCCAATGAATCATATACTGTAAAATAATAAATTTGTGTCATGTATATTTTAACACACACACAGAATAGACAGGAGGAAATAAACACAAGCACACAAGGTCTTTTAAAAGAAAAATATGGAAGAATGGATGACTGAAAGGATGTAGGTGAAAAAAAAAAATAGATCAAGACAGACCATGGAGGGGCTTCCCTGGTGGTGCAGTGGTTAAGAATCCGCCTGCCAATGCAGGGGACACGGGTTTGATCCCTGGTCTGGGAAGATCCCACATGCCGCGGAGCAACTAAGCCCATGCGCCACAACTACTGAGCCTGTGCTCTAGAGCCCACGAGCCACAACTACTAAAGCCCACGCACCACAACTACTGAAGCCTGCACGCCTGGAGCCCATGCTCCGCAACAAGAGAAGCCACCGCAATGAGAAGCCCGCGCACCGCAACGAGGAGTAGCCCCAACTCGCCGCAGCTAGAGAAAGCCTGTGCGCAGCAACAAAGACCCAATGTAGGCAAAAATAAATAAATAAATAAATAAAAATTTTTTAAAACAGACCATGGGGACTTAGGCCTGGGTACCCAGGGACAGCACTTCTGGAAAATGGGGAGTGAAGTAGGGTATCTTGTTCAGTGGGTAAGATTATGATTGCAATGGTGGACAATTTGCAGTTTAGGGCTGGAAGTCCACATAAGGAAAAATGACTGTTCTTTAACAGATGGAAATGCAGCCCAGAACTTGAGTGACAATCAGCAGTGATGCTATAGATTCAGAAATGATCGCCGATGTTACCAAATGGAAGCCTAGGGTTCTTCCTTATGAAGAACTTACTATGATCATCTGATCTCACCCGTTCTTTTTAACAGATGGCAACACCAAGCCTTATGGAAGGAGGGTGGCTCAGACAAGGTCACCCAGGGGTGAATGAGGCTTTTTGAACCTCAACCCTTTCCCCTTCATTTTATTTATCCAGCAGTGATCACCCCAAATTTGGTGAAAACATAAACTCCTTGAGAAAGATGATTGAGGGAAAGGATGAGCGAGGTGATGGTTACTCTAAAGAATGGCCATCACCAACAGGTCCAGGGAGGAAGAAGAAATGAGAGGCCCTAGAGGGTCTATCATTAGGACACAGGAGAGAGAACTGCAAGAAGAACGTGAACCTGGAAGCTCAAACTGAAAGCTCAGAAAAGAACCTCCTGCCTCATTTCCATTAACCCTCTGAGTCACTTGATGTCTGTATTGCACACCATTGTCCTTCTCCAAAAATCCTTCATAAACAGTAACCACATCTCTGCCACAGGATCCCTCAGCACTCACATAATCTTTACTACAATAATGCTGTGGCCATGACTTTGGAGGTTCCAGCTTTACTTAAAACAGTATTATTCAGAGACAAATTTCCCATAGATATAGTTGTATAACTTCGGGTGTTATTCCCAGAGAATCCCCAAATGACTTACTACACCATAAAACGTGGGGAGAACAGTTAAAATAACTTATCAAAATTTCCTTAAATAACTTAGTCAAAATAATTAAGACCCCAAGATAACCAGTGACACCAAGACTTAAGGTACAGTGATGTTACAGAAAGAACACAGGATTTGGAGCCAAATAAACCCTTTCTCAGGGATAGCAAGGCTCCAGGCCAAACTCCCTTTCTAAGACATTTTCTATTTCTGTGATTGGTTAATATCTTGGGGACACTGGTTTCTTTCAGTTCTTAACATGCTTTCAAGGCTTTCAGGCCACCCAGGTGTTAGTTTCTGATGGAACTGATTAAAATCAGGAGCCAGGAATGGAAACCACTTTTCAAGAAAGTCCAGAAAAGTGGATGATAGAGACATATACTGCCAAACCACAGGGGCGCTGCCCTTCCTTGCACTGCTTCTGCTCATGTTCTAAGGTTGTGGTAGAAAAACTGATTATTCATTGGATCCTAAGGGCACTGGAACAGAATACTGTCTGTTGGGAAAAAAAAAAAAAGTGTTCCTTATGTGTCCAGTGATAATGCTGGGTTTTATATCATATTTAGTAGTCTCTATTCCTAATTTTCACTAAATGCCTTAATAACATATTTTCCTGTCCATCTAAAAGACTTCATCAGTGTCCCTAAAAAACTTGCTAGCTTCTCTCTGTAACAATAATTGTGAAACAAGAGGAAATCTTGCCATCAGGCTGATTAAAGTCTTGACCCTCATCTGACAATGGAATGAACATTCTATTCCAGCCTGATTCCACCCAGGAGGGCATGATGAATATGTATATACAACTGGTCAGGATTTCATAAGAAATGTTATCATGACGACTGGTTACAAGGATTAAGGAAATGAAAGCTGGAAAATAAGAGAATGTAGTAGTAGCACTTGTGAAATAATTTATGTTTATTCTTGAAATATTTTATTTTTATTTATTTTAATTTTTTAATATTCATTTTTATTGAAATATAATTGACTTAAAATACTATATTAATTTCAAAATACCTAGGTATAAACCTACCTATGGAGGCAAAAGACCTGTACTCCAAAAACTATAGGACACTGATGAAAGAAATTGAAGATGATACAAACAGACAGAAAGATATACCATGTTCTTGGATTGGAAGAATCAATATTGTGAAAATGACAATACTACCCAAGGCAATCTACAGATTCAATGCAATCCCTAACAAATTACCAATGGCATTTTTCACAGAACTAGAACAAACAGCTTTTCAATCTGTATGGAAACACAAAAGATCCTGAATAGCCAAAGCAAATCTTGAGAAAGAAAAACGGAGCTGGAGGAATCAGGCTCCCTGGCTTCAGACTATACTACAAAGCTACAATCATCAAAACAGTATGATACTGGCACAAAAACAAATATAGCACAGGATACAAATCCCAGATGTAGACCTATCCCCCTACGGTCAATTAATTTATGACAAAGGAGGCAAGAATATACAATAGAGAAAAGACATTCCCTTCAATGAGTGGTGCTGGGAAAACTGGACATCTACATGCAAAAGAATGAAATTAGAACATTCTCTAACACCATACACAAAAATAAACTCAAAATGGGTTGAAATATTTTCTTTCTCCATTTCAAGAAGATATCCAGCAAGCAAAAGCTGCTTGATGGCCATGGTGCTTGCTACCCTCCCAGAAAAGGTGACACCAGGTAAAGATACAGCTGAGTAGGCTGAGGGAGGCCTGTGGGACAAGGAGAGAGACAAACTGTAGAGGTTGTTGTGATGGTGAGAATTTAGCAGGAGGCTGGCAGTTCCACAGGAGGCAGGGCCCTACACTCCTCTCTTTCTGATCCAGTGCCCTGTGGTGGGATGGGGGTACCTGCAAGCACACACCTTGTTGCCAAAGACCCCAGTGGGCAGGACCTAAAAAGGCCAAAATGGACCGACAATGGGCAATTCAGAGTAAGAAATGTGGACAAGGACCAGTTACTGGACACATCTCCCTAGATCAAAATTCCCTTCCTCTCCTGGCCTCAAACTACTACCTGTGGCCTGGGAAGCACACACCAGCTAACAACCCCTACTTTAGCCATTTTGCAGTTCTGACTCAGAATTACAGAATCTCAGGGTTGAAAGGAATTCAATAGTCATCCATCTTTTTCATAAAAAGCTGGTGTTATATGTTCATCCAAAAGAATGGATGTTTTTCTGTTTATGATGTGCTTAATATTTTGTTATTTTATTATAAATATGATTAACTAAATAAAAACATAAAAGTTTAAGAAACTTATCCATCCTATGTCTTATTCATTATGGACCCATCCCTCATCTACATACTGATACAGAAGAAAGATATGCACCTGCAGAAAAGGAATGAGACTGAAAAGATAATGAGGAAATAAATGAGGCAAAAAGAGAAAGTCTCTTCTGAGTGTCTTGTTTTCTTCCGGGAACCCTGTGTCCAGTTCCAACTCTGCCCCACCAAACTATGTGACCTAGGATGAGCCCTTGTTCCCCTCTGGACTGCAATGTTCTCATCTTTAAAAATGATGCAGTCCAAAGATGCTTACAAATTCTCCTCCAGCTCTATCAGTCTCTGATTCTGCACCTCACCTCTGTGATAATAAGATAATATGAACTTTCTGGAAACGCATTCGCTTGCAAGAGGCTTTTAGGATTTAACACCAGTAAGAGCTGCATTCAGAGGGAAAGATACATTTAGCAGGTGGGTCTTTTGTCTCCTTTCATCATAACATTACGCTAGGATGACCAGAGTTTATTCTTCCCTGGACATAGATATAAAACAGATTATACCATTGGTAAAATAATGTGTTATTAAAATGAGAAATTTCTGCACATTATTTGGATAAAACAAAGAGGAGACATAATCTTAATGTATTTGTGGTCAGTCTTATAAAAGACTTCATAGATTGTCTCCATGTTTTTATGAATAATGAATGCAAAATATTGCTTCTTCCTTTTAAAAGGAAAGAACGTTGTACTTTGGTGTTCTTTTACTAAGACCCACAAAAGCCTCCTATGCTTACCTTCTGCTGTTAGTTGTTATGGTGATCTGTATGGTAGGGTTATTCTATAGCCTAAATAACTACTTTCTTATTTATTTGCTGGGCCAGTATAGAAAAGGGAGAATAGGAATTGGGGTGGGGAGGGGGGAGGAGAGGGGAAGACAGTGAGAGAGAGATCTTTAATTTATGTTTACAGTTGAAGTGCTAAATGTGTGGAATCTTAGTGATGCCCTATTTCATTAAAGATGGTGATTCATGTACCACATTCAATATTTTAGTTCAAATTGTACAACTGGAGGCTGTTTCCACTAACACAGAAGACATCCAGAAATACTATCATTGGTGCTGTGTTAATAAATGCAAATCTCATTACCCTCGGAGGACACTGATAGCTTAAGAAGAAACAGAAAGCAATATTCTGATTTTCCATGATCACATCCCACGAGAATCATAGTCTAATAGAATGCTCCCCAAATTTAACTTGTATTTGAGACTTTATATGCTTATGTCTTTCTACCTAACTCAAACTCTCCCATGATACAAACTACTTGACAACTTTATGTGACTAGTCATCTGATAGACCAAAAATGTACGTAAAACTCAGCAACAATTGGGCAACTTGTCATCTCTACGTGAAAAACATCTAAAATTGGTCATCTACTGAAGCCCTAAGCTATTTGCACATGCCTCTTCTAAACAAAAATAAAGATCCGATCTTCATATACTGCATTGCCACACTATTGCCATAGAAACACGAGGGAAACAGATGTAAGACTCCTGCTGTGTGAGTGAAAAAAAGAAAATCAGATGCTGTGGGCTTGGAGGCTTTCCGGGATGGTGGTGAGTTTCTGGTGACCATTTCCACTCTCTGTATTGAGCGAAACTGACATGCACCTCTCCTCTCTCCCCACCCAGCCCCAAGGTCGCTAACCTTCTCAGCGTTGACAGCAAGGACTCCTTAAAAGAAGGATGACAAAATGTGAAAACTTTCCACGTGCAGCATGCCAAACGCCTAAACTGAAAGTATTACTTTTCAAGCCCACCAAGCTAGAGGAACATTTTGGCTCTGGTGAAAATGTATTCTCCTTCTATTAAAGCGTGTGTGGGGTGGGTGGGTGTGTGTGGGGGTGTGTGTGGGTGTGTGTGTGGGGGGGTGTATGTGCATACGCACATGCGCTTGTGCACGTACCCCGCACACACTCACACACTCCATTAGTTAAAAACCCCCTTTCATTCTTTTCCCAACCCTCTCCCACTCCATTCACACACACCCACACCCATTTTACATTGCTATCACATCAGAAAATGCTGTCTGTAGTACAGTACAATGCATCGGGTGGCCTAGATAGTGAATCACAAAGGGATTTCCTTATGCTATGAAGGAAAACAGTTTTATCACCTGCTCTTCCTGAGACAGGCTGGGACCTGGGACCCTTTGTTGCAGTGCTGCAATGCTTGCAACTGGACACACCTCTCCTCAAGCAACAGAATACAAAGAAACTATAAGGGACTAAAAACTGTGTGCATGCACAGTTGGGGCAAATTATGGACAACAAGACACAAAAAGACCAAAAAACCCAGCTTCCACTTCTGAAGAGCCGGGAGCAAAAAACACGGTGTCAGGAGCAAAAGCAGGGTGCTGCGCATACCCCCTGAACCTCAACACCATCAAAGGGGTAGGCAAAACACTTGAGGCACACCTCTGGCCTGACCCCTGGATACACCCCTATCCTCACCCCATATAAGGAACCAGCTCCCCTCCGCCAAGGGAGCGAGCAAGGGCACCTGTTACTCGTTTTCACTCCCTCCTGCATCAGCAGGGGCCCCAATAAACCCATGCCTGAGTTTCTGGCCTCTTAGCAATTTCTGTTGATTGGGGAAGGCCAGGAACCCTGGTCGGTATCATTCCTATTAGCAGCATAGGCTTCTATTCAGGTCTAAATAGTCTGGTTGTCTCCACATGCCTTCCGACTAGGTCACCCTGCTTGGCACAAAACCCTCACCGCTATGCCATGTGTCACACATTATTAACAGTGTGTTCTAGTTACCCACTGAAATGTTGTCTATACAACCTGTATCTACCACCCTGCTGGCTGCCCTGCATTCTGGTGGACACACAGCTTAGAAGGTCAGCCTTGTCACTCCTCCTTCCCCACCCAGGTTTGCAAAGGCACTCTGGTTGCGATCATGCAGGCTGCTGTCAACAAACTGAAATAACTCATATAGGAAGCTCCCTCTCTCTTCCCACACTGCAACTATTTGTTGCAATCTGGGTTTTCAACACGCTGTGTTTACATCCAGAGGCCTAACTATAGACACATTTTCCAAAGATTCACAGATAACTCATTAAGACCCATGGAGAGTTGTTTGGATAGCTGCTTACTATTAGATTTACCCAAATCATGAGTTCACCCAATCTTCTTCCATTTCTGTGTTATTCTGCCAAACTGCTGTCACTTTAAGTTTTCTAAAATATTATAATGATAGGTTGAAATTAAATAGGCTCAAGTAACATCAGCTGATTTCATTCCCCAAGTGTTTATTGAATGGCTGCTACAAACGGTGGGTACTCGGCTGTGTGTGGTAGATACGGCAATAAACAGGGGAGACAGGCAAGTAAAAAGATGCTACAGTACAGTGTGATAAAGAAGGTGTCAAAGGAGCTTTGGAAGCATATAGACGGGTATTAAGCCCCATATGGAAAGCTCCAAGGGGATTTCCAGGAAGAAGGTAATGTTAAAACTAAATCTAAAAGGGACCTGGCTATATAGAGGGAAGAGTGATAGAAGAAGTGATAAAAAGGGGTTTGTGGGGAGATTCTGGGTTGCTTGATCTGGGTGGTGGTGGTTATGTGAGTGGAGTGTGTTCACTTTGCTTTAATTCATCACACTTACAGTTACGATTTGTGCCCTTTTCTGAAAGTTATTTAAGAAGAACATTTTTAAAAGATCAGTGGGGTATCTTATGTAATTTAACAATGATCAGAACCTTTTGAAATAGTTATATTGATAATAATCTCCATTTTGTAGATGAGGAAACAGATTCATTCACCATTCAACAAATACTTTCTGAATGTGGGTGATATATTGGGCTCTGTGACAGTGCTGGGCTTTGGTGGTGAGCAAATCAGGTAAGGTCGCTGCTGGTGTGAGGTTCACAATCTAGTTGCAACTGAATAATTTGTCCCAGGTCACACTTAAAAGGCAGAGCCAGGACTTCCCTGGTGGCGCAGTGGTTGAGAGTCCGCCTGCCAATGCAGGGGACACGGGTTCGCGCCCCGGTCCGGGAAGATCCCACATGCCGCGGAGAGGCTGGCTCCGTGAGCCATGGCCGCTGAGCCTGCGCGTCCGGAGCCTGTGCTCCGCAACGGGAGAGGCCACAACAGTGAGAGGCCCGCGTACTGCAAAAAATAAAAAAAATTTAAAAAAAAATTAAAAAAAAAAAAAAAAAAAAAAAAAAAAGGCAGAGCCAGATGCAAAACTAACTGTGCCTCATTCACAGCCCCTGCCCTTTCTAGCACACTGCACATGGCCAGATTTAACATTTTTCTTATAATCCTTGGAAGCCACTGAAGACACTTCAGTAGCAGAAAAACATGATCAAATATACAGTTTGGAATAACTACTGGCAACGGTGTGGAGAAGAGATTCAATAGAGAAAAGCCCCTTACATTGGCGGACAATTGCTTTTCAACAAAGGTACCATGACAATTAAATGGGGTAAGAACAGGCTTTTCAACAAATGGTGGTGGGGCAACTGGATATCCATATGCAAAAGAATGAACGTGGACTCCTGCCTTATCAGATAGAAAATTTAGCTCAAAATGGATCAAAGACCTAAACTATAAAACTCCTCGAAGAAAACACAGGTGTAAATTTTCATGACCTTGGATTAGGCAATGACTTAGATATGATAACAAAAGCACAAGCACCCAAAGAAATAACGAAGTTGCACTTCCATTAATATTTTTTTAACAACAAAAGAAGGAACCTGCTCTAAGAATGTGAAACATTTTTCTTTCCAATACCAAACGTGGTGAATGAGTCCCCCCAACAGATTCATGAGAAAGAAGAAAGTTTTATTCATAAGAAAGAAGAAAGTTCTATTTCGTATCTTGAGTTCAACAGTGCTTCTGGCATTAGTCACTAGGAATTCTCCTTAATATATTTAAAGGAGAGAATATTTAGAGAGAGAATTTAGGACCAGAAAACTATTTTTTGAAGCCATTAGGAAATGTTTATACTTACTGAACTGCCCTTTGTATTGCAAAGGAGTCAAGTATGCCTTGCCTTAAAATGTTTTCTTTTTTTTTTCCTCTGAAATAACATATCTTAAGCACTCAGAAATTCTCTTTAAATTATTACCATTTTTAAAGGCCTGTTCAAGTATGACCTTAATTTTATGTATGTTTATGTGTGTGTATCTATGCCATCCATATACTGTATCACATACATCAGGCATATTCAATTGGACTTCATCAAAGTTAGAAATGTTTGTATAGAGGATATTATCAACAAAGTGAAAGCTCAACCCACAAAATAAAAGAAAATATTTGCAAATCATATATCTGATAAGGGCCTAGTATCCATATGATCCATATAATTTATATAAAAAATTATTACAACTTCATAATAAAAAGGCAAATAAAACTGGGCAAAAGATTTGAGTAGACATTTTTTCCAATGAAAAATACAAATGGCGCATAAGCACATGAAAAGATGCTCAACAGCATTTATCGTTAGGGAAATGCAAATGCAAATCAAAACCACAACGAGATACAACTTCATACTCAGTAGAATGGCTAAAATTTTTAAAAGCAGGCGATAATATGACAGTAATTACACTTCTAGATATATACATAAAAGAAATAAAAAGCTATGTCCATACCAAAATTTGCACATGACTGTTCATAGAATTATGATTCAGAGTAGCGGAAAATGGTAACAACTCATGAATGGATACACAAAATATCCACACAATGGTATGCTATTCAGCCATTAAGAAAAAGAAGTATTGATTCATGGTATAATATGGATGAACCTTGAAAACATTATGCTAAGTGAAAGGAAGCTGACACAAAAGATTACATGTCATAAGATTCTACTAATATGAAATGTTCAGAATAGGCAAAACCACTGAGGTAGAAAGTAGTTAGTAGTTAGTGGTTACTTAGGGCCGGGGGAGGAAGGAATGGGGAATAACTGCTAATTGGTATGGGGTTTCTTTCTGAGGTGACTAAAATGTTCTAGAAACTTCTAAGGGGGTGATGGTTGTAAACACTGGGTGCAAAGTCAGTTTGGCAGTGTATAGATGGCAGGAAATGGTCACCCAGAAACTCGCCACAGTTTCGGAAGTTGTGCCTACATGGTAAAAATATGCTATCATTTTAATTTTCTTCCTCATAGCAGGAGTCTTGCGCATTTCCCTCTTGTGTGATGTGTGTGTATATGTCATCCATATACTGTACATATATATGAGGCATACCATAGAAAACCACTGTAAGGAACAGGTCAAAATATTAATAGAAGTTATCTCTTTTTAAAGTAGCTATCTTTCAGTGGGATTTTAAATAATTTTTATATTTCCTTATCGTTTTTTTGTTATTTCTCAAATGTTCTGCAGTGAATTTGTATTACTTTTGTAATCAGAGAAAAATACATTTTAATGGTTTGTTTAATAAGCTACAGGCTGTATAATTGCTTTTACTTCAAGGTCTCCCCTCTAGGGACTGACCCTGTACGGAAATAGTGGGTAGGTATTAATCCCTGTGCCAACAAGACTAATACCAATTCATTAATACCACAAAAACAAATTAGTTTGAGCTTTTTGTATGCACAACTGTCACGGTACTTCAAGCTGTCTTATAAAAAATGGAATCATTTCAAACACATGGCTGAATTTTACACACAGGCTTTTTCTTTATGTAGAATTGTCTGTATTTGTTTTCGGCAAGGGAAAAAGAAAGTCCCTGATGACATTTTGCAAATACCAGTTGATGATTTTCAAAACTATTTCTTTTTCCTTGAGCCAACTGTATCCATTGCAAGTCTATTCCCATCTGCCATCAATAAAAACAACCTTATCTCAAAACATGGTTTTTTGAAATGTCATTGCAGTACTCCACCTATTTTCTTGTAAGGGGGGATAAAAAAAGCTTTGGTTGACTTCCATATTCTTGAAAGACAGACTGTATTTCTGTGTAGAGTGTGTGTAGGAAAGGAGTCAGGGTTGTGGGGAGGGGCAGAGAGAATAGAGAGCTTTAGTACCAAATACTAATTTAATAGGTAATTTTGTTAGTTCCATTCCATTATTAATTTTCAAGACATACTAGGTTTTATGATTGAAAAAGTTTAAAATATATCCTATACTGGTGTTTCTCAAACTTAATGTGCATAAGAATTATCTGAGGGTTTGGTTAAAATGTAAATTCTGATTGAGTAAATCTGAGAAGGGCTAATAGTCTGCATTTCTAATATGTGTGTTTGTGTGTGTGTGTGTGTGTGCACAAACAGTAATAGTATGCATACACAGATAAAATTATGATGTTTAATGACGAAAACATGCTTTTAGATATAACTTTTGTCATTTTATTTTCAATTCAGACTATTCTAAGGCTATAGCCTTATTCCTTATTTATAAAAAGGAAATATAAGTTCCTCTTAAAAAGTTAAATATAGCTGTGGTCGCCAGCCTTCAAGATGGCCTACCAATGATCCCTACCTCTGGTACTTACATCTCCTGTGTCGCCTCCCATATTACACCAGAGTTGGTGTGTGATCAGTAGAATTGAGCCAAACTGATGCTATGTCACTTCTGAGATTAGGTTATAGCAAACGCTGTGGCTCCCCTCTTGGGCTTTCCTGCGTGCTCTCTGGATCACTCACTCTGGGGGAAGCAGCTGCCATGGTATAAGCTGTCCTATGAAAGGCTCACATGGTGAGGAACTGAGATCTCCTGCCAACAGCCATGTGAGTGAACTTGGAAGGTGATCCTTCAGCCCAGTCAACCTTTCAGATGGCTACAGCCCCAGTATGTATCTTGGCTACAACCTCAGAGAGAATCGGATCCAGAATCACCCAGCTAAGCTAGTCCTGGGTTCTTGACCCTCAGAAACACTGACTTCAAAAAAGTGTGTTGTTTGAAGCTGCCAAGTTTAGGAGTATATACATAGCAATAGATAACAAACACGTGAGCAAAAATGATATATGTAGTAATGAATCCACAGAAAGTTGGTCTGTTTCTCAACAGAACCCATGAACTTTTTCTAATAGGATTTTTTGACCTCCCACAGTTAAAAGAACACACAGTATGATGGTCTAGGATGTCTTATCAATCTCTTTCTGTCTCTGTTCACAGATCAGTGATGGAAGAGGGGGAGACTGAAGCCAGCCACCCTCATGCACGCATGCCCTAAACTCCAAACCCAGCGGTATTATCATCTTACATTCCCCCAGTTCAGCAGCCTGGCATGGACTCCTCCAAAAACCAAACAGTGACTTACAGTAGTAGAAAGTAGCACACTGCCTTATCTGTGTCCCTCCCTTGGCATGCTACATTACAATCTTGTTAAAGATATTTGGAGAGGCAAGAACTCATTCTTAGGTACAAATAATAATGTCTAGCCTATATCAAAAGTAAGAATATCATGATTACAAAAATTGTTCACTGAAATAATAGTAAATGTATACATAATGTTTACCATTACTGTGCTGACCCGTTATTATAGATTAACTCATGTCATTCTCACAAAGCCAAGAAGGAGGTGCAGCAAATATTCTTATCTTACAAATGAAGAAGTTGAAGGCTATGTAACTTGCTCAAAGTCACCCAGCCAGTTATGGGATGGGGCCAGTCTGGCTCCAGAGCCTATGCTCTATACTGATCCTCATAAATAACAAATCTGTTTACTATAGTAAAATACTATTAATTCAAAAACCAAGGAACTGGCAAAGTGAAAGTGGCATGCTTTGTACTATTTATACTTTTCGTTTAAGAAATACATGGACTCAGAGACCTTCAAGACAGCAGAGGAATAAGACGTGGTGCTCACCTTCCTCCCCACAAATACATCAGAAATACATCTACATGTGGAACAACTCCTACAGAACACCTACTGAACGCTGGCAGAAGACCTCAGACCTCCCAAAAGGCAAGAAACCCCCCACGTACCTGGGTAGGGCAAAAGAAAAAAGAAATAACAGAGACAAAAGAATAGGGATGGGACCTGCACCTCTGGGAGGGAGCTGCGAAGGAGGAAAAGTTTCCACACAGTAGGAAGCCCCTTCACTGGCGGAGACAGGGGGTGGGGGGGGAGGGAAGCTTCGGAGCCACAGAGGACAGTGCAGCAACAGGGGTGTGGAGGGGAAAGCGGGGAGATTCCCCCACAGAGGATCAGTGCCGACCAGCACTCACCAGCCTGAGAGGTTTGTCTGCTCACCCGCCTGGGCGGGCGGGGGCTGGGAGCTGAGGCTCAGGCTTCAGAGTTCAAATCCCAGGGAGAGGACTGGGGTTGGCTGTGTGAACACAGTCTGAAGGGGGCTAGTGCGCCACAGCTAGCCAGGAGGGAGTCCAGGAAAAAGTCTGGACCTGCCTAAGAGGCAAGAGACCATTGCTTCGGGGTGCACGAGGAGAGGGGACTCAGAGCACCACCTAAACGAGCTGCAGAGACGGGCGTGAGCTGCGGCTATCAGCGTGGACACCAGAGATGGGCATGAGACGCTAAGGCTGCTGCTGCAGCCACCAAAAAGCCTGTGTGCAAGCACAGGTCACTATCCACACCTCCCCTTCTGGGAGCCTGTGCAGCCAGCCACTGCCAGGGTTCCATGGTCCAGGGACAACTTCCCAAGGAGAACACACGGTGCGCCTTGGGCTAGTGCAACGTCACACCAGCCTCTGCTGCCGCAGGCTCGCCCCACACTCCGCACCCCTCCCTCCCCCCAGCCTGAGTGAGCCAGAGTCCCCGAATCAGCTGCTACTTTAACCCCATCTTGCCTGGGCGGGACCAGACACCCTCAGGCGACCTACACGCAGAGGCGGAGCCAAATACAAAGCTAAACACCAGGAGCTGTGCAAACAAAGAAGAGAAAGGGAAATCTCTCCCAGCAGCCTCAGGAGCAGCAGATTAAATCTCCACAATCAACTTGATGTACCCTGCATCTGTGGAATACCTGAATAGACAACGAGTCATCCCAAAATTGAGGCAGTGGACTTTGAGAGCAACTGTATACTGTGGTTTGCTTTCTGCATCTAATTTATTTCTGGTTTTATGATTATCTTAGTTTAGTAGTTAGAGTTTATCATCAATATTAGATTTGTTTATTCATTTGGTTGCTCTCTTCCTTTTATTTATATAGATTTTTTTTTTCCTTTTTCTATTTTTGTGAGTGTGTATGTGTATGCTTCTTTGTGTGATTTTGTCTGTATAGCTTTGCTTTTACCACTTGTCCTAGAGTTCTGTCTGTCCATTTTTTATTTTTTAGTATAGTTTTCAGCACTTGCTATCATTGGTGGATTTGTTATTTGGTTTGGTTGGTCTCTTCTTTCTTTCTTTCTTTTATTCCCTTTTTTTATTACTTTTTGTTCTATTTTTAATAATTTTAAAAATTATTTTAATAACTATTTTATTTTATTTATTTCTATTTTCTTTTCTTCTCCTTTTTCTTCTGAGCTGGGTGGCTGACAGATTCTTTGTGCTACGGGGGGGGGGGTGTTAGGCCTGTGCCTCTGAAGTGGGAGAGCCGGGTTCAGGACAGTCATCCACCAGAGACCTCCCAGCTCCACGTAATATCAAATGGCGAATGCTTTCCCACAGATCTCCATCTCAATGCTAAGACCCGCCTCCACGCAATAACCAGCAAGCTACAGTGCTGGAAACCTTATGCCAAACAACTAGCATGACAGGAAGACAACCCTACCCATGAGCAGAGAGGCTGCCTAAAATCATAATACAGTCAAACACACCCGAAAACACACCATTGGACGTGGCCGGCCCACCAGAAAGACAAGATCCAGCCCTACCCACTGCAACACAGGCACCAGTCCACTGCACCAGGAAGCCTACACAACCTACTGAACCAACCTTAGGCACTGGGGGCAGACACCAAAAACAGTGGGAACTATGAACCTGCAGCCTGCGAAAAGGAGACCCCAAACACAGTAAGTAAAGCAAAATGAGAAGACAGAGAAACACACAGCAGATGAAGGAGCAAGGTAAAAAATCACCAAACAAATGAAGAAGAAATAATCAGTCTACCTGAAAAAGAATTCAGAGTAATGATAGTAAAGATGATCCAAAATCTTGGAAAAGAATGGAGAAAATACATGAAACGTTTAACAAGGACCTAGAAGAACTAAAGAGCAAACAAACAATGATGAACAACACAATAAATGAAATTAAAACTTCTCTAGAAGGAATCAGTAGCAGAATAAGTGAGGGAGAAGAACGGATAAGTGACCTGGAAGATAAAATAGTGGAATTAACTACAGCACAGCAGAATATAGAAAAAAGAATGAAAAGAATTGAGGACAGTCTCAGAGACCTGTGGGACAACATTAAATGCACCAACATTCAAAGTATAGGGGTCCCAGAAGAAGAAGAGAAAAAGAAAGGGACTGAAAAAATATTTGAAGAGACTGCAGTTGAAATCTTCCCTAATATGGAAAAGGAAATAGTCAATCAAGTCCAGGAAGCACAGAGAGTCCCATACAGGATAAACCCAAGGAGAAACACAACAAGACACATATTAATCAAACTATCAAAAATTCAATACAAAGAAAAAATATTAAAAGCAGCAAGGGAAAAACAACAAATAACATACAAGGGAATCCCCATAAGGTGAACAGCTGACCTTTCAGCAGAAACTCTGCAAGCCAGAAGGGAGTGGCAGGACATATTTAAAGCGATGAAAGGGAAAAACCTACTATCAAGATTACTCTACCCAGCAAGGATCTCATTCAGATTTGATGGAGAAATTAAAACGTTTACAGACAAGCCAGAGTTTAAGAGAATTCACCACTACCAAACCAGCTTTACAACAAATGGTAAAACAACTTCTCTAGGCAGGAAACACAAGAGAAGGAAAAGACCCACAATAATAAACCCAAAACTATTAAGAAAATGGTAATAGGAACATACATATCGATAACTACCTTAAATGTAAATGGATTAAATGCTCCAACCAAAAGACATAGACTGGCTGAATGGATACAAAAATAAGGCCCGTATATATGCTGTCTATAAGAGACCCACTTCAGACCTAGGGACACAGACTGAAAGTGAGGAGATGGAAAAAGGTATTCCATGCAAATGGAAATCAAAAGAGAGCTGGAATAGCAATTCTCATTTCAGACAAAATATACTTTAAAATAAAGACTATTACAAGAGACAAAGAAGGACACTACATAATGATCAAGGGATCAATCCAAGAAGAAGATATAACAATTGTAAATATTTATCCACCCGACATAGAAGCACCTCAATACATAAGGCAAATGCTAACAGCTATAAAAGGGGAAATTGACGGTAGCACAATCATAGTAGGGGACTTTAACCCCCCACTTTCACCAATTGACAGATCAACCAAAATGAAAATAAATAAGGAAACTCAAGCTTTAAATGATACATTAAACAAGATGGACTTAATTGATATTTATAAGACATCCCATCCAAAAACAACGGAATACACTTTATTCCCTAGTGCTCACGGAACCTTCTCCAGGATAGATCATATCTTGGGTCACAAATCAAGCCTTGGTAAATTTAAGAAAACTGAAATTGTATCAAGAGTCTTTTCTGACCACAATGCTATGAGACTAGATATCAATTACAGGGAAAAACATTTGTAAAAACTACAAACACACGGAGAATAAACCATACACTACTAAATAACCAAGAGATCACTGAACAAATCAAAGGTGAAATCAAAAAATACCTAGAAACAAATGACAATGAAAACACGATGACCCAAAACCTTTGGGATGCAGCAAAAGCAGTTCTAAGAGGGAAGTCTATAGCAATACAATCCTACCTCAAGAAACAAGAAATATCTCAAATAAACAACCTAATCCTACACCTAAAGCAAATAGAGAAAGAAGAACAAAAAAACCCCCCAAAGTTAGCAGAAGGAAAGAAATAAAAATCAGATCAGAAATAAATGAAAAAGAAATGAAGGAAACAATAGCAAAGATCAATAAAACTAAAAGGTGGTTCTTTGAGAATATAAATAAAATTGATAAACCATTACCCAGACGCATCAAGAAGAAAAGGGAGAAGACTCAAATCAACAAAATTAGAAATGAAAAAGGAGAAGTAACAACTGACACTGCAGAAATACAAAGGATCAAGAGATTACTACAATCAACTATATGCCAATAAAATGGACAACCTGGAAGAAATGGACAAATTCTTAGAAAGGTATAACCTTTCTGAAGACTGAACCAGGAAGAAATAGAAAATATAAACAGACCAATCACAAGCACTGAAACTGGGACTGTGATTAAAAACTTTCCAACAAACAAAAGCCAAGAACCAGATGGCTTCAAAGGCAAATTCTATCAAACATTTAGAGAAGACCTAACCCCTATACTTCTCAAACTCTTCCGAAATATAGCAGAGGGAGGAACACTCCCAAACTCATTCTACGAGGCCACCATCACCCTGATATCAAAACCAGACAAAGATGTCACAAAGAAAGAAAACTACAGGCCAATATCACTGATGAACACAGATGCAAAAATCCTCAACAAAATACTAGCAAACAGAATCCAACAGCACATTAAGAGGATCATACACCATGATCAAGTGGAGTTTATCCCAGGAATGCAAGGATTCTTCAATACATGCAAATCAATGTGATAAACCATATTAAGAAACTGAAGGATAAAAACCATATGATCATCTCAATAGATGCAGAAAAAGATTTCAACAAAGTTCAACACTCATTTATGATAAAAACCCTCCAGAAAGTAGGCATAGAGGGAACTTAACAACATAATAAACGCCATGTATGACAAACCCACAGCCAACATCATTCTCAATGGTGAAAAACTGAAACCATTTCCTCTAAGATCAGGAACAAGACAAGATTTTCCACTCTCACCACTATTATTCAACATAGTTTTGGAAGTTTTAGCTGCAGCAGTCAGAGAAGAAAAAGAAATAAAAGGAATCCAAATCAGAAAAGAAGAAGTAAAACTGTCACTGTTTGCAGATAACATGAGAGTATGCATAGAGAATCCTAAAGAACCCATCGGAAAACTACTAGAGCTAATTAATGAATTTGTTAAAGTACCAGGATACAAAATTAATGCATAGAAATCTCTTGCATTCCAGTACACTAATGATGAAAAATATGAAAGAGAAATTAAGGAAACACTCCCATTTACCATTGCAACAAAAAGAATAAAATACCTAGGAATAAACCTACCTAAGGAGACAAATGGCCTATATGCAGAAATCTACAAGATGCTGAGGAAAGAAATTAATGATGATACAAACAGATGGAGAGATATACCATGTTCCTCGATTGGAAGAATTAACATTGTGTAAATGACTATACTACCCAAAGCAATCTACAGATTCAGTGAAATCCCTATCAAACTACCAATGGCATTTTTCACAGAACTAGAACAAAAAATTCCACAATTGTATGAAAACACAAAGGACCCTGAATAGCCAAATCAATCTTGAGAAAGAAAAATGGAGATGGAGGAATCAGGCTCCCAGACTTCAGACTATACTGCAAAGCTACAGTAATCAAGAGAGTATGGTACTGGCACAAAAACAGAAATATAGATCACTGGAACAGTATAGGAAGCCCAGAGATAAACCCACGCACATATGGTCACCTTATTTTTGATAAAGGAGGCAAGAATATACAATGGAGAAAAGATAACCTCTTAAAGAAGTGGTGCTGGGAAAACTGGACAGCTACATGTAAAAGAATGTAATTAGAATACTCCCTTACACCATACCCAAAAATAAACTCAAAATGTATTAAAGACCTAAATGTAAGGCCAGACACTATAAAACTTAGAGGAAAACATAGACAGAACACTCTATGACATAAATCACAGCAAGATCCTTTTTGACCCACCTCCTAGAGAAATGGAAATAAAAACAAAAATAAACAAATGGGACCTAATGAAAAAAAGCTTTTGCATAGCAAAGGAAACCATAAACAAGATGAAAAGACAACCCTCTGAATGGGAGAAAATATTTGCAAATGAAGCAACTGACAAAGGATTAATCTCCACAATTTACAAGCATTTCATGCAGCTCAATATCAAAAAAACAAACAACCCAATCCAAAAATGGGCAGAAGACGTAAATAGACATTTCTCCAAAGAAGATATACAGATTATATCTCATCACTAACATACTAATGGTATGCTCAACATCACTAAGCATTAGAGAAATGCAAAACAAAACTACAATGAGGTATCACCTCACACCAGTCAGAGTGGCCATCATCAAAAAATCTATAAACAGTAAATGCTGGAGAGGGTGTGGAGAAAAGGGAACCCTTTTGCACTGTTGGTGGGAATGTAAATTGGTATAGCCACCATGGAGAACAGTATGGAGATTCCTTAAAAAACTAAAAATAGGATTACCCTACGACCCAGCAATCCCACTACTGGGCATATACCCTGAGGAAACCATAATTCAAAAAGAGTCATGTACCCCAATGTTCATTGCAATTCTATTTACAATAGCCAGGACATGGAAGCAACCTAAGTGTCCATCGACAGATGACTGGATAAAGAAGATGTGGCACATATATACAATGGAATATTACTCAGCCAAAAGAGAAACGAAATTGAGTTATTTGTAGTGAGGTGGATGGACCTAGTGTCTGTCATACAGAGTGAAGTAAGTCAGAAAGAGAAAAACAAATACTGTATGCTAACACATATATATGGAATCTTAAAATAAAATTTGTTCTGAAGAACCTAGGGGCAGGACAGGAATAAAGACACAGACATAGAGAATGGACTTGAGGGCACGGGGAGGGGGAAGGGTAAGCTGGGAGGAAGTGAGAGAGTGGCATGCACATATGTACACTACCAAATGTAAAATAGATAGCTAGTGGGAAGTAGCCGCATAGCACAGGGAGATCAGCTCGGTGCTTTCTGACCACCTAGAGGGGTGGGATAGGGAGGGTAGGAGAGAGACTCAAGTGGGAGGAGATATGGGGATATATGTATATGTATAGCTGATTCACTTTGTTACAAAGCAGAAACTAACACACCATTGTAAAGCAATTATACTCTAATAAAGATGGTAAATTAAAAAAAAAGGAAATCCACTGATTCTAGACAGCTTGGGAACAGTAGTACCTTTAAATAAACTACAGTTTCCAATGAAGACTCATTAGCTTAGACGGACTTGTGAACAATCGCCTCCACTCTGTGTCAAACCGACAGGCCAGGTGACACTGCAGCTTTTTAAGTCCCACCTAATCCTAACTGCTGAGTATGGAGAGACAAAATTGTCCCGTCTGCATTTTGCAATTTTAACACTTGGCCATGCCGTTTCTATGTTTATCTTTGTTTTCTGCCTCTTTGTCCCAAAGTTTTCTCCCTCTCCCCCATTAAAGGCCATCTCAGACTGCAAGCTGGCCGGTCCACTGCTCTAAGCATACCAACTGGATCAAGAGTAATGACCGGGCACTTTCATTTAGGGATGTTTCTAACAACAGGATTGAGTCCAGCTGCCATGTGTTGCCTAAACTGAACATTCAAACAAGGTGGAAAACACTAGATCTGTGTCCTTGGATACTGGAAGCTTCAAGGACTGTTTATTGTTCAGCATCTTAAATCAAAATAGAAGGAGATTTCACACTGTTTCCCGGGTACATCTCCTTAGGCAAGGAGCAAATCTGTTCTTTAATAAGAATCATTGAGTGAACCAGACTTGTTGCTCATTAGCTCCATTTTCAAATAGCAGCAATAGTTCTTTTTCATTTTAATCAAGAGGCAAGTGATCTTTTTTTGCCTCTCAGAATAGAAAGACAATTGAGGACACTCAGGATGGCCCATCCAGCCCTACCTGCCAGATGTTTCTCTAGGAGTTTATTTTTGTGTTTTAGATAATGACGCATTCACGATGGATTTAATTAAAACGGTGGATGCTGTTTTTAGGACTGTATTTCAAATAGGTATGTTCAATGGAAGTTTAAAGAATGCGAAGCTTTAACTAGTCCAGCGTTAGAGCAAAGCGTATAGTATAAATTTGTAACCCTCTTGTGGCTAACCATGGAGGAGTGGAGAAGCAAGGCAGCCCGGGATAGCTCCGTTAGAGAGGTCCAATGCAATACACATTTTTAAATTAATCCTTTTGCTTGTTTATTCAGCAAATATTATGTATCTACTCTGTGTCAGATGTTATTCTAGACACTTGGGATTTTTCAGCGAATGAAGCAGACAAAGATTCATGCTCCTGAAGAATATATTTTCTACTTGGGAGACACAGATACTAAATGATCAATTGTAATAAGTAAATTCTACCATTTGTCAGTTGACAAGTGCTGTGGGAAAAGAAAAGGGGAAAGGGAGTTGGAAATAAGGAAAGACCTATTTTAAACAAGATGGTCAGGATGAACCTCATTAAGGAAGTGACATTTCAGGTAAGATTTTAAAAAGGCGGAAGGAATATCCGGGGGAAGAGCTTTCTAGCAGTGGAAACAGCCGAAGTAAGGGTCCAAGGCAGGAGCGGGTCTGACGGGGGAGCCAGGGTGACTGGCGTGGAGAAGCCAAAATGGAAGTAGTTGGAGAAGAGATAATGGGTGCTGTTCACTCTGAAAGGGAACCTACTACAGGGTTTTTAGCAGAGAAGTGACATTTGTCAGCCTATTTTTACTCGATAACTTTGGTTGTCATACAGGGATAAGAGGAGAAACAGAGAGACCATTAGCAGACTAGTGTAATCTGAGTAAAGATGGTGGTTCAAAACAGGTGGGAGCATGAGGTAAAGTAAGGATTGAATGGATGTTGGACATATTCTGAAAGTAGAGCCAGGATTTGTTGCTAGACTGGATGAGGGGTGGGAGAAAAAGAGAGAAGTCAAGATGCCTCTGAAGTTTTAGGCTTCAGCAATTTGAAGAACAGAATTCCCTTCAATTAAGATGCGGAAGGCTGCAGGTAAAAAGGATGGTTGTTTTAGACATCTTAAACTTGAGATTATCAATTAGAAATCCAAGTGGAGATACTGAATAGACAGTGGAGTACCAGAGTCTAAGGAGAGAAGTCTGGACTGGAGATAGGATATTTTAATTAAAATGGCCTATTGTTTTGGCTACTATATGAGACATTTACAATGTAAAGCACAAGACCCATCCCTAATGAGCCGAAAGACTTTTGGGAAAACTACTATTGGCTACAAAGAATCAATAGGGAATCTCCACGATAACAGATGAAGAACCCTATTTCCAAGTAATCTGTCAATCAAACGGACAGGAATGTTATTTAAAAAGGTTAAAAACCCAGCACCCAAGAGTCTTTATGTCACAAACACAGTTTTTTTCCACTTTTTGGAAATAACTGACATATACCACCATATAAGTGTAAGGTATACAGCACGATGGTTTGACTTACATGCATTGTGACGTGACTACCACAAAAGCTTCAGCTAACAGGCATCTTCTCAAATAAATACAATAAAACGAAAAGAAAGAAGAAAAAAGGAAAAATAAATTCTCCTATGATGCGAACCCTTAGTTTATGCATCACCCAGCAGTGTTAACTGTAACCACTCTGGTGCTCATTATGTTGCTAGGACTTACATATCTCATAGCTGGAAGTTTGTAGCTTTTGACAACCATCCTCCAGTGCTACCTTCCCCACGCCCCACTTCTGGTATAACCACAAGTCTGATCTCTTTTTCTATGAGTTGTTGTTGTTTTAGATTCCACGTGTGAGATCATACTGTATTCGTCTTTCATTGTTTGACTTATTTCACACAGCACAATGTCCTCAAGGCTTATCCATGTTGTTACAAACAATAAGGTTTCTAGAACTTCCTTGTTTTTTAATGGCTGAATAATATTCTATTGTATATACATACACCACAACTTCTTTATCAATTCAATAGGAAGGACACTTAGGTTATTTCCAGGTCTTAGCTATTAGAAATAATGCTGCTGGGTGCAGATATCTTTTCAAGTCACTGCAAAACAAAAATCTTGTTCAACATAGTCCAACATAACTGGTGCAAATATAGTGATTTTGTTTTAAAAAATGTATGTCTCAAGAGAAAAGTCCTTTGTAGAAGGTATTTACACATATTTCCTCTCTCATTTTCGGCTTCTCACAATTTCTTGAAACTACTGATTGTCTGAGGACAGTCTGTGAGAACCACGTAGTCCATAAATTGTTCATAAATGTTTGCGTTCACAGTTTATACAATGGGAATCATTCCTATTTATAATCTTTCAACATATGCTGAAGACCTCAGAACAAAAAAGAAAACCAACACCACACCACACTGTAAGGTTACCAATGTCATGTCTGCTTTGCTCCACAATACCAGAGGACAGTTTTACAAGGCACAATGTAGTAAAACTAGAATCAAGAAGAAGCTACCATGTGGGAAAGTCATTCTGAGTATTATTAGAGATAATAGGTACAGACTCTTGAGTGGAAATGTTGTTTCCTTTGCTTTCTTTTATGAGACAGAGCATACATGGTGGCTAAAAGCATAGATGCTGGAGCCAGGATCCCTAATTCGAAATCCCAGCTCAATCCCAGCTGTGTGGGCATGAGCATGCTACGTAACCTCTCTGTGTCACACCACCACTGTGTATAAAATGAGAATAATCACAGTACCCACCTCCTAAGGGGTGTCAAGAACATTACATGAGTTACTATTTATAAAGCCATTAGAAAAGTGCTAGAAACATAGTAAAACCTACAGAAGTGTTTGGTAAGTAAAGGAAATCCTGATTTTTCTCTTAAAGCATACCTCCTTCTGCTTTACTTCTGCCACTGGGGCATGTTTTTCATATTTTTCTAACTTTTCAGAAACTGATGGCAGCAGTTAAATATATTTGAGTTTTATTCCCATAATTGTAGACTCGTTCTTCTCAAAAGCTCATCTCTGAGATAGTTTCTGAGGCATGCCGGGTCTCTCTGCCTGCCTTCCAGAAATCGCCTGCAACATGCCTGGTGGGTTTCCAAGTTCTCTCCAGTCAGCCAAGTAAGGTTTAGCGTGATTTTTCATCACCTTGACGTCAGTGAGAAATATCACTAAATTAATGCAAAAAAGATGTTCAATAGGATTTCATGAATAACTCAAAGCCCACTGCAAATACAAGATTGTCTGTGATGTTTTGAATTGATGGAAATCCGTCTAGGGATTTCCAGCAATTCATAAACCAATTTCAGCTGACCGTTTAAAGCTTCGTTTTTTAAAACCTGGCTTGTCAGAAGGAGAGTACAGTCTTTTCCAGGCAAACACCCCAAACTGATTCAATTATCATTGACATCTAATGAATTCACTGCAGGTATCAGCGAAAGTCCCTTATGGAGAAAGTTGACCACAGCAGCTTATGTCCAAACACTCTTGACTTACCTTAAAACATGACCAAGGAAAGAATTGTCTCCACCTCATTAGGCCTGCCTACACTGATTTCCAACTCCCACATTCCCTCCAGCCTTCACCGCTGTCTTTGGACATGCTTTTTCCTGCATGTGCAAAAGTCATTCCCCTTGTACTCCAAGCTTGAGAACTTTCTCCCACGTGTTTCTTGTAGGCTGCCAATATCCATCAGCAAGGGATTTAACATGAATCTTCTTTTTATTCTTGATATTTTGAGCTCCGGATGCTCTTGTAACACTTATTTCTTCATACATGAGCAATATCAAAAGCAAAGAATTTAGGTCTCAAAAATACTTTTGAGAACATTCTTTATGGGGGTAACTTTTTGAATTTTCAAATTTTACTGTGGTTTTCACTCAGGTGTCCATTCCACCCTCCTTCCTTTCCTTTTTTTAGCATGATTGCTTCTTAAGGCTTGCCCATTCTGGTATCAGGGTAGGTAGCTGCAGCCTCCAGAAAGCATGGCTCATTCAAAATTTCCTCATATAATATATGCAGCACAAACCTGTCAGGTCAAACAAATTCTCTAGAATCGATTCATCTAGTTTGGTTAACCTGTTTGGTTTTTATAGTTTGCCCATAGCTGTTTCTTCTGACCCTGGGATAATATTTGAGTTGAATGGCCAACCTGCATCATTTCATTAAAACCGACAATTTCCAATATAAAATCAACCCAATGAATATCTTTTAGTCTTTATGTTGCTTGATCTCTCAGTGGCATATGACCCAAGGAAAGCCTTTTTTCTGATGTCCTAAGTTTCCACATATTTCCTGATATCTCTCTCACTTCTCTTGATGGTCATTATTGGTCTTAAAGGATTGCAAGCTCCCATTCCATTCCCTGTAGTTATGACACTTGTCTTTTGTTTCTCTGTTCACTCAACTGATTGATCCTAGCTCCATCACTCACTGTCTGTGTGACTTTGAGGAATTTATTTAACTTCTTTGCACCTAAGTTTCCTCATGGACAAAGTGGAATAACAGTATCTACCGCCCAAGGTTGTTGTGTTAGATACTGAGTTAATATTTAGTATCTTAATTGATAAGTATAGTGATTAATCATTAAATAGAGCTAATTAATACCTAAAATTCTTAATAATAAGTATACTTAATAATTAAATAGAATTAATATTTAAAAGCATGCAGAACAGTGATTGGCATAGAGTAAGAACTATTTATTTTTTCTTTCATTAACTCCCATAGCTTCAAATCATCAAGTGTGATGACCAGTAGTAATGACTCTCCAGACCTGCATTTCCAACCAGGATCTCTCTCTCTCTCTAGAACCCAGATATCCTCACCTGGAGGCCCCATGGGCACCATGAGGTCTTTTAACTCTCAAATACGATTTGCTTACCTGCTCGGCCTAAAGAACTGGCACCGCTCAGCTCATGCCAGGACACTGACCTTGACTCTCTTTTCCACCTCAACCTACACATCTCACCATCCATCTGGTTAATCCACTTTTCTAGACCTAATCGGAATCCATCCTTCTATCTCCAGCCTTGCCCAATGTCATCTATCCGCCTCACTGCAGAGGAGAAAACTTAGAAGACTTAGAATTTTCTTTCTACAAGGTAATCAGATAGAGCTCCCCCCCAAAATCCTTCTACGATGCCCTACCAATGCTACTACCACCGTCATTACTCAGAGAGAGTCCAAACGCTTAGCATAGCATATCACGTCTTCCCACCTGAACTTTCTATTGCCTTTCATCTCTGTTTTTCCAGCCAACAGTCACCTTCTATAATCCAGTCATATCTAAATGACTTGTTTTCCAAAGTATACCATCATTGCTCAGAAAACTCAGGCTAAGTACATACTACCCCACTTCCTAATCCTCATAACTTTCTAGCTAACCCTTTATCCTTTTAGAGTTGGTTGGAGGAAAAGCTCTGAATTAGAACATGAGCAATTCAGCATCATTACTGATCGACGGACCTTACAAGTGATTGTACCCTTCTAAACCTCAGTGCTTCCTCTGTCAAAGAAGTATTATCCATTCGACAAATATGTGTTAAGATCTTATATGCCAGTCCCGTGGTAGACTCCAGAAATATAGCACTGAATAGATGATACCTCTGCTTTCATTAGGTTTACAGTGTAGGGAGGGATATTGACTTTGGGCTTGTAAATTGTCCGCAAATCTCTACCAAAAGAAATAACTAGTCTGTGTTCTGCCACTGTCTCCTCTTACTGCACCTACTCCTATTACAGCTCATATCGCTATATTGCAACTCCTGGTTTTCTGTGTGCTTTAGCTTAGGTTTCTCCCAGAAGAAATGATGAGACAAGAACCTGGGTGCAGGTAGTTTATTTGTGGAATGATCTCAGGAAGCACAGATGAGAAAAAGGGAGACAAGGGAAGAAACCCAGTAAGGGGCATTTTATTGAGCAGAGGGCAACTGGGTCTCAGTGCCTCTGAAATCTGGCTGAGAAATTATATATCTCAGAACCATCACACCAGATGGTATGGGAGCCGGAGCACCTCATCTCTAACAAAACGTGACTCCTTGGGGACATTAACTCCACCACACTTCCAGCTTGTACTTGCATGTGGGTCAATTCAGGTGAACCAAGGCAAGAATGGCAGGACCTCAATAACATCTCCTACACTATCCAGTTCCCTTACCAGCCTGAGCACTGCAAGAAGTGTACAGTACCCATCCTCCTATTCATAGGACTCACCAGAGTTCTCGCTCAGTCTGTGTGCCAAATGAATGGACGAACCTCCACAACATGATAAAATAAATACTCTCAAAGATTCTTGTTGCTCTGCAACACTGAAGGCTAAAAGGGCCCAGGGGAAGAGGCACTATTGGGGCACAGTTTTCTTGGTAAAATACCATATATGAAATTCACTGATAAGATGCCTAAAAAGATTTCTTTCTTTCTTTCTTTCTAACCAGTGACCACTGTTATGGACTGACTGTTTGGGTCCCCCACTGCCCCAGATTGATATGTTGAAGCCTCAACCCCCAATGTGACTGTATTTGGAGATAGGGCCTTTTTGGAGGTAATTAAAGTTAAATGAGGTCATAAACATGAGGGACTCTGATGTAAAAGGATTAGTGTCCTTAAAAGAAGAGACACCAGAGAGTGCTCTATGGCTCCCTTGTTCTCTTTCTCCACCACGTGAGGACATAGTAAGAAGGCAGCTGTCTGCAAGCCAGAAAAAGTCCTCACCAGAAACCAACCTTGCCACACCTTGATCTTGGGACCTTCCAGCCTCCAGAACTATGAGGAATAAATTTCTGTTGTTGAAGCCACCCAGTCTATGGTATTTTGTTATGGCAGCCTGAGCAGACTAAGACAACCACACTGGAAAACATGAATGGTAATGGTGAGGTGGGCTCACCAATGATATCAGGAAAGAGTTGCATGGAAATAGCCAGTGACTTGATATACATGCCCCTGTGAAGTCCCTGACCCCAAATTCTTTCTTTAAACAAGGCTGTATTTAACTACAAAAGCCCCTGAACACACAAGACTGCCCATAGGAGAGAGACGTAAGTTTTATGTTGATCAGTCTAGAACTATTCAGAAATTTCTTGTTCAGATTTTTAAATCAATCATGAACTTTCAGAGATAAATATTTGTCGACAATGATAGGTTTGCGCAGTTTGCTTTTGTGGCATAAAACCACTTCCCATTTCATAGGCACATAAAGTAAGCACATAAAACAGTTAAAAAGACTTCTTGGACATCAAATAACTCATACAAAACATACTGATGAGTTAAGTGTAAATAAATGAGAAACACATGGATAAAATTTTCCTTAAATACATAAAGCTTTAGACATTAAGTGAAAAAAGGGGACTGACAAAACACATCTGGGGTTTTGCCCACTGCAAAAATTATTTTCAGTTTTGGATATTAAGACAAATTACAATTCAATGTGTCTAGCTTGAGTATAAGCTCTTGATTTATAAAATAATGCTTGTCATATAATGATTGGGAAGATAGTATAGATAAACATTTATGAGAACTCAGCCCTGACCTAAGATGGAGAAAATTCTTCACTCATTTAGCAGCAAAAAGGTCAATTTTCTTGCTGTTATTTTTAGCAAGGGAAGCTTACAGCAACATATTTCTGTACTTGACGCTGAAGAATAAACACATGGAAAGAGCATCAATGTAGAGAATGAAGTTGTTGCTACTTTTTTTTTACACCAACGAAAACCAGATTATAGTTCAGAGGTAGATGAGAGGCGTATTTGCTTCACTTAAATTTGTCAAACAAAGTTGATCAAAAACTAAGTTTTAATTCCCCCCCATATCAACTGATGCATATGATGTGACGGAAGGTTTGGGTTAACTTATACTGTTCATGTGCAGCCAGATTCAGTTTGCCCCTTAACTGTCACCTACAAGTGGACATAGCAAAGTAAGATCAAAAGAGAATTGTGCTCTGGGTCCTAGCTAAGTGACTGTTGTGTAAACTGGTAGCTTTTCCTAGTAAGTACAAAGGGCCTACTTCCATTTAGCCTGGGGAGTCCTCACGCCTGAGCTAAAGTTCTGTGCTCACCATTAAAAAAATGGCCACTGACAATTCCATCCCACCAGTATTTCTCCTGCAGAAGACACACAATGGATGACAGGCTCAACTCTGGACCCATAAAAGCTTCTGGCTTAGGATGTCCCGATTGGGAGTTGTAGCTGTTTCAAAGGACAATGCAAAGGAAGGAAGTCCCAGGAAATCATCCATCTTCAGGCTTCATCCCTTGAACTGAGGATCTTGATTTTAGTCCTAGACCCTGGTGGCCTGCATTCTCAGAGATTCTCTAAATCTCCCTAGTCCTATACCTTCCCTACTCATAGCATTCTCTGAGCCACAGCTCTCAGAACCATGTCCTTCTTAATGATACACTGACCGACCTGGAAGCACTGTCAACTGGAGAAAAAGGAATGATCAGGGATAAGCCTTGATCAGCCATAAGATGCCTGAGAGCTGAGAACAAGATACTCTATAGCCAACAGCTCTCAGATCCAGGTCAGAAACAAACAATATATGACTGTGGAAAATATTCAGAGAAATGGAGCCCTTGGGCACCAGTGAAGAGAACACAATTCAAGGATAACTGAGTAACTGAAAGCAGTCTTTGGGGAAAGAAAAAAGTTAAAGCATTGATGAATAAAGAAAAGGCATCTGGAAGTAAATTGAAAACTTCCAGAAAAGAGTCACCATTCTAGATGCCATACAGAGCATTCAGATTCATGGCAAGAGGTCAAATATTAGCACATCATCTGCCTTGAGTGGCTGGGCGTGGAGAGCAGTCCCTGCTTCTGTCCTCTAGGTCACCCTCTCTTTCTTTCATGACATAAATTAATTTACACAGAGCAGCAAAAGGTGACACTGCTAATGAAAGGAAATATGGTATCAGTCTGTCATTCTCTCTGCTTTGGTTTTATGGGCAGGGGCAAGAGGCAGCAGCAGTGTCATGATAAGTCACTCCCACGGACATTGAAAGGGCTGTGGGCACCGCACAATTGTAAGAGCATTACCATGCTGCCAACAGTTAAGAAGTCTGAGGGGCCTGGGGTTCACAGTGCTGAAGAATTAGGCTATTTTTTTTTCTTTTCTTTTTTTTTCTTCCACTACTCTTTATTGTTTGATTGAAGCATAGTTGATATACAATATTATTGGGCTGGCCAAAAAGTTCATTCGGGTTTTTCCATGACCTCTTCCAGAAAGACCTGAACGAACTTTTTGGCCAGCCAATACATTAGTTTCAGGTGTAAAGTACAATAATTCAAAATTTTATAGATTATACGCCATTTAAAGTTATTACAAGATAATGACTGTATTCCCCTATGCTGTGCAATATGTCCTTGTTGCTTATTTACTTTACACCTAGTAGTTTGTGTCACTTTTTTAAAAATTTATATATATATATATTTTTTTTTACTGAAGCATAGTTGATTTACAGTATTGTGTTAGTTTCATTAGCTAATCACTGTTAGCACAGTGATTCATTTATACACAAAGATAGATAGATAGATAGATAGATTCTTTTTCAGATTCTTTTCCCATTTAGGTTATTACAGAGTATTGAGTAGAGTTCCCTGTGCTATAGAGTAGGTCCTTGCTGGTTATCTATTTTATATAGAGTAATGCGTATATATTAATCCCAACCTCCTAAAGAGGCTACGTTTTATTGTTACATCATGAATCTGTTTGTTTCAGGGACTCCAAGTTCTAAGACAAAGTTTTCCTTTTATTCATACCCTTTGAATTTTTAAGACATGGTCAAGAGATCACAGGGCTCTGCCTTAAATTTATGCTCAGGAAAGAGGGAGCACATGAGTCCTAAGCTGAAGTTGGATTATATGCAGCAGAAGGGTGACTCATTGCCTGGGCACCTACCTTCTTCAGAATGTCCCCAAAGTGGCCAAGGATATGATCCAAGGAAGGCCTGTGGTCAACTGTGCCCCAGGCTAATGTGCACAGAATCAAACTCTTCCTGAATGACCTGCTGTATAGGAGAAAACATGTGAATGTTCCTGAGTGATCCCTGGCAGTGCGTTATAGAACATCAGAGCCCCTCTAGCGGAAGTGGGGACACAAAGGGTACAAGAATAGGAACAAACAGATACAAATGTAAAGGAGGAATATTATCAGGAGAATTTATTTCTTCGAACAAACTGCAAATTAGGTGAGGGATGGAAATTTGTCCCCCAAAATGTGTACTAAATAAGTCCTAAACTTATAGTATCTACACATGCAGTTGAAAAGAGTCTTTCATGAAACATTCTCTTAGGTCATTTTATGAAATTGATGGTGGGTTGTGAAAAGACTGTAGGATCGACTAAGGCCTATCAATTCATTATGGCTCCAAACTTTTAATAATTGTATACCACTGTCAGGGAAAGCAATAAAATGTATCCCCTCTCCCCCTTGTACACACCGGCGCTTTCACGAGGAACTTCTGGTGAATTTAAACTGCAAATGCATCCCTATAATATTCATTTTAGTACTGAAAAGAGTTTCACTTCAATATATAAAGAATTATACAATTAAAAAGAAAAAAATTCAGATAACCCTCTCCTCCAATGTTCATAACAGGGGATATTAAATGGTTCATCCCAGTGACTGAGTTTCACTTACCTATGTTCAAGTAGATTATAAGCATAAAATTAAAAACAGCTCTAAATACCGTCTTTGATATTGAGGGTGCAGTGTTGTGTTTCCTTTAAATAAATGCAAGAAACTAGACTAGAACTCCAGGTGCTCTGTAACCTCCTATTTACTAATGACAAACCACTACTTTTCATTGTAACATTCTCCATGATCTGGCCTCCCCAAATCTTTAAAATCACCATTCTCACAACTCTTGTCTTTAAGAGTTAACATGAATACTTTTTTTGCCCACTTCTCTCAAATTTAAGATTCTTGGGCCTTGGAGGAATGTAAACACCACAGATTCTTTCTTCAAAAGAGGCTTTAGCTCTGGAAATTCTTTGCTCTAGTCTATAACAACCTCCCTTCTAAAACCACGAGGTGTAAGGCCACTCGCTATATGCTCTAGAGACAGGGCTCTTTCAGGCATCATTTTGTCCTATTTGCCCACCAGAAATCAGCAATGGTGCAGTGGCAGGAAACTGCACTAGAGGCTCGGCACTGTGGGTGAGAACAGCTGGTCTATCCAAGACTTACTCCACACTCAGCATTTAACACCTGGCGGTGTAATGTTCTAATCCATCCTGGTTACGTACCTGCCTTCCACAGTTAAAGTCTTCCGGTATGCAGTTGACATCATGTTCACAATGATGATTTAATGTTTAGGGAAAAAGGCAGCATATGAAACACAGTCTAAACCTCAGGTATTTTTCTGGTCCAAAGCTCAAGGAAATGAGTCTTTGTTTTGTTCATTTATTTTTCTTGCTTAAATTATTCTCAAATCTCCAAAGTGTTATTTCTTTTTTTTTTTTTTCTTTTTGAGTCTATATTCTTCTTAAGACTCAGAGTTTAGCTGTAAAAATCATGTTACTTCCATAATCGTCTAGAACTTCAGTGCCTTTAGCCCAAAGTACTGCCATGCTCAGCACAATTTCAAAACATCGTTCTCGTTTAACAGTTTCTCTCACTGTGGATTTCCACACAGGAAGTTTTGATTCAGCTTCACGCATGCGAGGAAATACTTCTACTACAGGAGTTAGAGGTAAATTCTAGCACTAATACAATTAAAAATCTGTGTTAAGATCCTTGAAATTGCAAAATTTATATACTTCCTGGACCCAGTCAATGTAAAACTGCTAGGCTGGGAGCCATCCAGCTCACAGATCATGAAGGAGGATGAGAACTATTATAGCCTTATATGTGGATTAATTCTACCTCCAACTCACAAAAGCAATTTACGTATCTATCTTAAGTATCTAATCCAGCCTCTCTATACCCCTAGGACACGTGTGGCACTGCAGGTATACAAGAAAGATTAGATGTGGGGTTAATAAAAGATAGAATAGGAGATTAGAAGAATAAGGAATAGCAGAAGAATTGCGAAAAAAGTCAAATTCTATTCCCAAATGACTGGAAGAAGTTGCATTAAAAAATCCCAAACCTATGTAGTCTACAGGCTACTCTTGTTAATTCGTCAAGAAAGTTCTGATGTGGGTATTACTGTATCTTTTTGAAATCTCCTCCCTTTAAAAAATGGCCCTGACAAAATACAGTCTATTTGATTATGTCTAGATTGGACATCAGGCCCATTCTTATTATCTAAACTTAGACCATTTTGCTTGTTGGCTAGGATCTCATCCCAAAGATCAAATATACAATTGTTGCTACTTGCAAGCTGCTGTTGCAAATAACTAAACACGCAAAGGTGAGGGTGGCATTTTCAATGTCAGGAAGGGATTATGTGGATTCCATTTTAATTTGTCTACACTCTGTCTTTTTGATCACAGGTAATTGGGAATTGGCTCTAGTTCAAAGCCAGAAGGACAGAGATCTTAAACTCATGCAGTCTTTACAAGAGTCACAATAGTATGCCCCGCTTATTTGGACCTTTTCTCCTTAGCACAATAAGTGTACACTAAGCATAGTTGAAACTTGTCCTGAAAAACTCATAGCCTCAGGGGTTCCATTGAGAAATGCTGTGTGGGCAAACAAAGCTCTCTCTTTACAGCTTTACAAATGATAGGTTTTCACTTTATAAGATGTTTTCACTGCATTCTTAAAGCATCGGCTGATGCAAAACAGCATGGCCAGCCATCCCAGTTTAGCATTGTATGTGAAAACAAATGTCTATTCATGGGAGCCTCACTCTCTCTCCGAGTCAGCTGCTTTCATTGAGAAGCTGGGAGAACAGGATGTAAAGTAAGGGGGGCTAAAGTGAGATGCCAGCCTTCAGCAGTGTGCTTCTACTCCCCTTCAAGCACATCCCTCTCATCACTGGCCCACCTAGCAATAGACTGGAGAACTTAGAATGAGCACTGCACGAAGCTCCCAGGGAAGAAATGATGTGCTGAGAGTCACCCTGGGAGTTCAAAGATAAGAAATTTCTAGTACTGTACTAAAAAAAAGTTATGGTTACCAAAGGGGAAAGGGGGTGGGGAGGGATAAATTGGGAATTTGGGATTAATGGATACCCACGACTGTATATAAAATAAACAAACAAGGACCTACTCTATAGCACAGGCAACTATATTCATATCTTGTAATGACCTATAACGGAAAAGAATCTGAAAAAGAACATATATACGTATGTATGTATGTATAACTGAATCACTTTGCTGTATACCTGAAATACTGTAAATCAACTATACTTCAATTTTTTTTACTTTTTTTTTTTTTTTTGTAGTACACGGGCCTCTCACCGCTGCGGCCTCTCCCGTTGCGGAGCACAGGCTCCGGACGCGCAGACCCAGCGGCCATGGCCCACGGGCCCAGCCGCTCCGCGGCATGTGGGATACTCCCGGACCGGGGCATGAACCCGTGTCCCCCGCATCGGCAGGCGGACTCTCAAACACTGCACCACCAGGGAAGCCCTATACTTCAATTTAAAAAAAAGAAATATTTGTACAGAGAATAAATCAAGAACCTCCTGACTAACGTTGCAGAATTGAGCATATGTTCAGTTACAGAAGGGAGCATCCAGCTGCTCTAACTAAAACTGTCCTGCAGCCAATTTGTTTGATGATCTTCCCTAATTTTTAGAAACCTGTGATGGTCCAGAGGCCCTGTGTTTTTTTGTTCTGCTCTCCAGGGAGGATTAGTTGACTAATATGTCAGCATGGTTTTCCCAAAAGGAAAAATGACTATGCCGTATAAGGTGTCACTAACTTAAATAGAACTATGCCTATGTATACATTCTAATGGGTTGTATCTTTCTGCAACACCTTTTCCATGGAAACAGCCCATGTCCTTTATTGCATTTGGCATTACGGGTGAAGTCTGCTAAGAACTCTCTGGGAGGCCGGTTTACTTTCTGCTTTCTTGTTGCTATGTGATTTCTCCAGTACACTGACATTCTTTCAAATACCATATTCTTCTCTCTCATCCAGAACCCTCCAAAAATTAAGAAGATTGTGTCTTATAAAAAGAAGGGCTTAAAAATACTCTAACACAAACAGTAAGGTGATTTTAATTTCACAATATTAAATGAAATAAAACGTGTAGCTTGGAAGGCTGTCAAAACATAACAGAGATTCTGCTTTTCCTTCTCTTTCCAGGCCATTCCATCAAGATGCTGTCAGTGTGAATAGATGTAGCCAAATCTTGATTATCTATAGAGATCAGGTCATGGACAAATAACACTCCAAGATCAGAGGCTCACAGAAAGAGCTAGAAGGGAAGTCAGAGAGCATTTAGTCCAATTTATTTGGTTTACAGGTGAGACAACCGAGGTCAGAGAGGTTAAGTGTCTTGAACAAATTCACACACCTAATAAGGGGTAGAGCCTAGAACAGAACTGAGTTTCTGACTTACCCTTTATGTCTCCCTTTCTACTGTCTCCCATGAATTCTTTTTACAGGCTTTATTTTTATTTATTTATGTTTTTTAAGATACAACCCTGACCTCTTTCCCCCAAACTAAAGTTCTTAGGGGCACAGGTGCTGAGTAAACCCTAACTCACTCTTTTAAGTCTGATTTAGCTTACTTTGTCCCTGTTCATCCTTAGTTTGGAGCATCATGGAAGTGATAAAATGACAAATAGGCACAGGAGGATAAAGCAAGCATACAGCACTAGTGATTCACAAGTGGAATTTGCAAGGGATGAATCATTACTTTTGGCGGTCCAATTAAAGAGGCGGTCCAATACACCGACTGTGGTCACGTGCAGGTATAGGAAGCACATGTGGTGGTTGGAAGAGGGCAGATCAGGGCAAAATTCAAAATGGAGATGATGGAGACTCCAGTTTCCAGCACTAGGTACTGTAGAATCAAGCCAAAGGCTTTGTCTTTAGGATGGAGTTGCTCAGCCCTGAGTTCATTCTCCCATTTGAGTGAAAAGTTTATCAGTGGCAGGAAAGTTTCTAGTAGCTAAGGAAAAAGGAGAAGGATAATTACAGCACTGCCAGTGCTATATCACACATGGATCCGTGAGATCATTGAAAAGGGAAGTGGCAATATGGGAACTGAGAAATAGGGTTCACAGTTCTATCAAGAGCTGTGTGACCTGCAGAGAGAAATAAACCTTCCTGGGCTTCAGTTTCCCACAAAATGAAGAGAAGGAATAGTTAGTTTCCCAAAGCATATTCTAAATAACATGAGTGCCACAAGATGTTAATTTACTGAATGAACATTCACACACATGCGCATACACACATTCATAACCACATATACATGATCAAATAAATTTGAGAAACTCTGGGTTATAAAAAGTCAAACTGGCTTATCACTAGGAAAATCCCAGAGCCTTCAACAGACTAATAGTCATGTGTATCTGTAAGGTGAGAAGTGCAGTACACAGCAATGCCCTCAGAAATTCTTATTTACAAGCCATCTATGGGACTAGTGCTCTACAGAGCATATATTCAGAACACTGACCAAGAAGATACCTAATGCCCCTTCCAGCTCTTAAATTCTTATATACAATTCCATGGAATGTAGGTTGAAGGATCTAAATTTTATTTCCAAAAAAAAATGCCCATATCACATACAACATTGCTCTTTTTATAATAGGCACACAGATGCTACTATAAATGTGTAGTGATAGATACTTTACAGCCCGTAAGCCTAAAATATACATTCTCACACTTAAAAACTGTCGATCAAGCAGAGAATATAATCCTGTAATGCCTGCTTGCCATAGGAATCTAAGATGATCCTGTATCTATTTTTCAGAATTTCATAGTGCCAGCCTGAGGAGATTATTTCTTAAAATACATTCATGTTCTTGACATCATAAAAATCCTCAGAAAAGACTATCATATCTTGAGAGAACATAGTTATAAATTTCCAACTCTGATTTTCAAAACATATGTAGCATATGAGCTTAAACATCTTACATTTTGCTGCAAATTGTCCCTAAAATTATCAGTTAGCCTAGTACTAAGCATATAAAATATTTACAATGAAAAGCCCAGGTGTCTTTAATTTTCAATGAAAAAAATGTGTTTTCCTGACCTTTCACAATCTAATTTGTTACATATCATTAAAGATCTCTTTATCCTGGAAAGTTTTGGCAACTCTGCTTATTATGAAATGGCCCACGAATATAGAGAAACCATTTCCCACTCGACACTCTACTTTTCAGACAACAGACGTCAATGTAGCATGTGTATATATGTATAAGGAGAAGAGAATACTAAGACTCAAGGGCATCAGTTCAAATTTAAACAAAAACAACCAGCTTTGTTATAATCAAGTCAAAGGTATCATAACTGGGGGCCCCTTACCTCTGTACTCTCTCCTCTCTGCCCATCCTCCCCAGAGAGTCATCTTCTAGCTCTGATCACATAAATCTATTATTTGGAAACTTCTGAAGGATCCCTTTGTCTACAAGATTAAGTGAAGATTCCTCTACCTGCCATTCATCCCTTCATAATATGTATAAGCTTTTTAGGCTAATTCTCACAACTTCTTTATACATGTCATATATTCCAGCCAACTTGGTCTATTTGGTGTTGCCCGAGTACAGCCTATGATTTTGCCTTTGTACCTCTGTTCAAGAAAGCCTTCTGGCTCAATGGTCCACTCTGTTCTTTCTTCATTCCCCACTTCCATACCATGTTGGTCAAAATTGTATTCATCATCCAAGACATTGCTCACTTCTAAGTCTTGCATTAACCATTCTGTTTCTTTCATGTAAATGTGACAGCTAACGGAACCAATAACCCCTTCCCATCTTGAACACTTTTTTGAAGTATTTACTATCTGCCATGATTGTATATGACATGTAGGAAAAAGACCATGATATATACCATGTCTTTATCTCAGATACTTGGTAAATAATACTTTCAGAAATAAATGAACTTTAAGATTTTTTGTATCAAATAGAGTACATACACACTTTTTTAAAATAGATCGTTATTGGAGTATAATTACTTCACAATACTGTGTTAATTTCTGTTGCACAACAAAGCGAATCACCCATATGCATACACATGTCCCCATATCCCCTCCCTCTTGAGCCTCCCTCCCATCCTCCCTGTCATGGAGCTCCTCATCTCAGCACCAAGACCCAGCGCTACCCAGTAATCTACAAACCCCAGCGTTGGAAGCCTCAGGCCAAACAGCCAGTAAGACAGGAACACAATCCCACTCATAAAAAAAAAAAAAAGAGACGGCAAAAAGATACATGTACCACAATGTTCATTGCAGCACTATTTACAATAGCCAGGACATGGAACCAACCTAAATGTCCATTGACAGGTGACTGCACAAACACTTTTAAAAAAAACAATGTGTGTAGAGACCTTCAAGATGGTAGAGGAATAACATGTGGAGATCAACTTCCAAACCACAAATACATCTACATCTGGAAAAACTCCTACAGAACACCTACTGAACGCTGGCAGAAGGCCTCAGACCTCCCAAAAGGCAAGAAATTTCCCACGCACCTGGGTAGGGCAAAAGAAAAAAGAATAAACAGAGACAAAAGGATAGGGACGGGACCTGCACCAGTGGGAGGGAGCCGTGAAGGAGGAAAAGTTTCCACACACTAGGAGGCCCCTGTACTGGCAGAGATGGTGGGTGGCGGGGGGAAGCTTTGGAGCCACGGAGGAGAGCACAGCAACAGGGGTGCAGAGGGCAAAGCAGAGAGATTCCCACAAAGAAGATCAGTGCCGACCAGCACTCACCAGCCCGAGAGGCTTGTCTACTCACCCGCTGGGGCAGGTGGGGGCTGGAGCTGAGGCTCAGGATTTGGAGGTCAGACCCCAGGGAGAGGACTGGGGTTGACTATGTGAACACAGCCTGAAGGGTGCTAGTGCACCACAGCTAGCCAGGAGGGAGTCCAGGAAAAAGTATGGACCTGCCTAAGAGGCAAGAGACCATGGTTTTGGGGTGCGCAAGGACGGGGGATTCAGAGCACTGCCTAAACAAGCTCCAGAGATGGGCGCAAGCCGCAGCTATCAGTGCAGACAACAGAGATGGGTGTGAGACACTAAGGGTGATGCTGCAGCCACCAAAGCCCTGTGTGCGAGCACAGGTCACTCTCCACACATCCCCTCCCGGGAGCCTGTGCAGCCCGCCACTGCCAGGGTCCCGGGATCCACGGACAGCTTCCCCAGGAGAACACACGGCACCCCTCAGGCTGTTGCAACGTCATGCTGGCCTCTGCTGCCACAGGCTCGCCCCACATTCCACACCCCTCCCACTCCCCGGCCTCAGTGAGCGAGAGCCCCCGAATCAGCTGCTCCTTTAACCCCGTCCTGTCTGAGGGAAGAACAGAACCCCTCAGTCGACCTACATGCAAAGGCAGGTCCAAACCCAAAGCTGAACGCCAGGAGCTGTGCGAACAAAGAAGAGAAAGGGAAATCTCTCTCAGCACCCTCAGGAGCGGTGGATTATATCTCCACAATCAACTTGATGTACCCAGCATCTCTGGAATACCTGAACAGACAACGAATCATCCCAAAATTGAGGCAGTGGAATTTGGGAGCAACTGTAGACTTGGGTTTGCTGTCTGCGATTGATTTGTTTCTGGTTTTATGTTTATCTTAGTTTAGTATTTAGAGTTTATTATCTTTGGTAGATTTGTTTATTGATTTGGTTGCTGTCTTCCTTTGCTTTTTTTAATATATAGATATACATATTTTTTTTCCTTTCTATCTTTTTGTCAGTCTGTATGTGTATTTTTCTCTGTGTGATTTTGTCTGTATAGCTTTGCTTTTACCATTTGTCCTACAGTTCTGTCCATCCGTTTTTGTTTTCTAGTATAGTTTTTACTGCTTGTTATAATCGTTGGATTTGTTTTTTGGTTTGGCTGCTCTCTTCTTTCTTCCCTTCTTTTTTTTTTCTTTCCTTATTACTTTTTAATTGTTTTTTATTTTTAATAATTTTTTAAATTTTTTATTTTATTAACTTTTTATTTTATTTTATTACTTTACAGTAAAGTAAATACTTATTCCTTCTACCCTTCCTCCCTTTATTCCTTTCTTTCTTTTTTCTCCCTTTTATACTGAACTGTGTGCCTGACAGGGTCTTGGTGCTCCAGCAGGGTATCAGGCCTTTGCCTCTGAGGTGCGAGAGCAGAGTTCAGGATATTGGTCCACCAGAGACCTCCCGGCTCCACATAATGCCAAATGGCAAAAGCTCTCCCAGATCTCCATCTCAGCGCTAAGCCCCAGCCCCGCTCAATGACCAGCAAGCTACAGTGCTGGACAGCCTATGACAAACAACTAGCGAGACAGGAACACAACCACACCCATTAGCAGAGAGGCTGCCTAAAATCATAATAAGGTCAAAGCCACCCGAAAACACACCTCCAGATGCGGTGTTGCCCACCAGAAAGACAACATCCAACCTCATCCACCAAAACACAGGCACCAGTCCCCTCCACCAGGAAGACTACACAACCCACTGAACCAACCTTAGCCACTGGGGGCAGACACCAGAAACAATGGGAACTACAAACCAGCAGTCTGCGAAAAGGAGACACCAAAAACAGTAAGTTAAGCAAAATGAGAAGAGAGAGAAACACACAGCAGATGAAGGAGAAAGGTAAAAACCCATCAGACGAAACAAATGAAGAAGAGAAAGGCAGTCGACCTGAAAAAGAATTCAGAGTAATGATAGTAAAGATGATCCAAAATCTTGGAAATAGAATGGAGAAAATACAAGAAACTTTTAATAACGTTTAATAAGGACCTAGGAGAACTATAGAGCAAACAAACAATGAACAACACAATAAATGAAATTAAAAATTCTCTAGAAGGAATCAATAGCAGAATAACTGAGGCAGAAGAACAGATAAGTGACCTGGAAGGTAAAATATTGGAAATAACTACCACAGAGCAGAATAAAGAAAAAAGAATGAAAAGAATTGAGGACAGTTTCAGAGACCTCTGGGAAAACATTAAACTCATCAACATTCTAATTATAGGGGTCCCAGAAGAAGAAGAGAAAAAGAAAGGGACTGAGAAAATATTTGAAGAGATTATAGTTGAAAACTTCCCTAATATCAGAAAGGAAATAGTCAATCAAGCCCAGGAAGCACAGAGAGTCATATACAGGATAAATCCAAGGAGAAACACAACAAGATACATATTAATCAAACTATCAAAAATTAAATACAAAGAAAAAATATTAAAAGCAGCAAGGGAAAAACAACAAATAACATACAAGGGAATCCCATAAGGTTAACAGCTGATCTTTCAGCAGAAACTCTACAAGCCAGAAGGGAGAGGCAGGACATATTTAAAGCGATGAAAGGGAAAAACCGACAACCAAGATTACTCTGCCCAGTATCTCATTCAGATTTGACAGAGAAATTAATACATTTACAGACAAGCAAAAGCTAAGAGAATTCAGCACCACCAAACCAGCTTTACAACAAATGCTAAAGGAACTTCTCTAGGCAAGAAACACAAGAGAAGGAAAAGACCTACAATAACAAACACAAAACAATTAAGAAAATGGTAATAGAAGCATACGTATCGATAACTACCTTAAATGTAAATGGATTAAATCCTCCAACTGAAAGACACAGACTCTCTGAATGGATACAAAAACAAGACCTGTATATATGTTGTCTACAAGAGGCCCACTTCAGACCTAGGGACACATACAGACTGAAAGTGAGGTGATGGAAAAAGATATTCCATGCAAATACAAAGCAAAAGAAAACTGGCATAGCAATTCTCATATCAGACAAAATAGACTTTAAAATAAAGACTATTAAAGAGACAAAGAAGGGCACTACATAACGATCAGGGGATCAATCCAAGAAGAAGATATCACAATTGTACATATTTATGCACCCGACATAGGAGCACCTCAATACATAAGGCAAATGCTAACAGGCATAAAAGGGGAAATTGACAGTAGCACAATCATAGTAGGGGACTTTAACACCCCACTTTCACCAATTGACAGAACAACCAAAATGAAAATAAATAAGGAAACTCAAGCTTTAAATGATACATTAAACAAGATGGACTTAATTGATATTTATAGGACATTCCAACCAAAACAACAGAATACACTTTCTTCTCAAGTGCTCATGCAACATTCTCCAGGACACATCATATCCTGGGTCACAAATCAAGTCTTGGTAAATTTAAGAAAATTGAAATCGTATCAACTATCTTTTCCGACCACAACGCTATGAGACTAGATTTCAATTACAGTAAAAAATCTGTAAAAAATACAAACACATGGAGGCTAAACAATACACTACTAAATAACCAAGAAATCACTGAAGAAATCAGAGGAAATCAAAAAATACCTAGAAACAAATGACAATGAAAACACGATGAAACAAAATCTGTGGGATGCAGCAAAAGCAGTCTAAGAGGGACGTTTATAGCAATACAATCCTACCTCAAGAAATAAGAAACACCTCAAATAAACAACCAAACTTTACACCTAAAGCAGTTACAGAAAGAAGAAGAACAACAAAAAAAAAACCCAAAGTTAGCAGAAGGAAAGAAATCATAGAGATCAGATCAGAAATAAATGAAAAAGAAATAGAGTAAACAATAGCAAAGATCAATAAAACTAAAAGCTGGTTCTTTGAGAAGATAAACAAAATAGATAAACCATTAGCCAGACTCATCAAGAAAAAAAGGGAGAAGACTCAAATCAATAGAATTACAAATGAAAAAGGAGAAGTAACAACTGACACTGCAGAAATACAAACGATCATGAGAGATCACTACAAGCAGCTCTATGCCAACAAAATGGACAACCTGGAAGAAATGGACAAATTCTTAGAAAAACACAACCTTCTGAGACTGAACCAGGAAGAAATAGAAAATATAAACAGACTAATCACAAGCACTGAAATTTAAACTGTGATTAAATATCTCCCAACAAACAAAAGCCCAGGACCAGATGGCTTCAAAGGCAAATTCTATCAAACATTTAGAGAAGAGCTCACAACTATCCTTCTCAAACTCTTCCAAAATATAGCAGAGGGAGGAACAGTCCCAAACTCATTCTACAAGGCCACCGTCACCCTGATACTAGGATTGTGCTACCTAGGGCAAGCGGTTTAACAAGCTTTCCAAGAAACCCAGTCCACATTTAATGCATTTCTCTGTATTTGATTTCAGTTAGGGTTCATTTTTAAATAAAAGGACTCTACAGGAATTCTAGAAAGATGGCAGAAACAATGGTAGACTTAAAAAGACAATGCATCTAGATGAATGGATGGATGGAAGGAGGGAGGAGAAAAGAAACCACATGGACATCATATACAACAGAAGTACATGACAAGGTATCCCCATGAGTCCCCAACTACAAGCAGATGAGTACAAGCCACCAACAGTATAAAAAACAAAACAAAACAAAACAAAAAACACTGGCATGGCATTAGCATTTGTGTGAAAGATAGCAGAGAGAAAAAACGGGATATATGAAACACCAGAGAAGGGAAGAATCCCCAGAATCCCCAAACATCCAACAGGTATTTACTGTAAAAGATGGCAGGCCCATTTCAGAACAGAAGCTGAACTGCGAAGGGTTTGACCAATCTAATAATAGGCTAGTACAAGGGGTCCATGAGAAGGTAGGAGAGGCTGGCCCCTGTAAGCATTCAATACTAAGCAGCCAGGACTCCCTTCCAAGAAAGAGCCCCACACGGAAAAGAAATTAAAATGGAATGGACTCAAAATTGAGCAAGGAAAGGAAAACAAAGATGAAAGGAAGAAAAGGTAAAGAAAAAAGTGGAGGAGAGAAGTAGAGTCAGGAAATTTCAGAAAGCAAGCTGTCATCTTTTATTATTTTAGATTAAGCATCTTTCAATATGTTTCCTGGCCTTCTTAACTGCAAGTCTATCCCTTATGTACTTTTTTCTTCTTTTCTTCCTACTTCAGAGGAAGAAATTTCCCTTAATTTCCTCATGCTTCCTTTGCTTCTCATTTATCTTCTCTTGTTAGCATCTTCAATTTTCCTGTCTTTGCAATTTTTTTTCTTCCTGGCTTTCAAACATAATCAAATTATAATTATCTTGGAATAAAAGACTTTATGCAACTCTACCATTCACGTCAACACCTCCCTTGTTCTCTCCAACTCTAAACTTGCCAAATGAGTGTTTCACATCCACTACTGTCACCTCCTCTAATCAAGGATATTCAGCCCTAGTTTTACTCACTTGTTTTATGTCCTCTTAAATCCCACTGCCATCTATTTTTAGTCACAGTCATCTCAACTCCCAAAGCATCATCCCATTTCTCTTATTGACTGTAAGACTACCTTCTTTCTTTCTCAAGCTTATTTTTTCTTCTTTTACTGAAAGTGTGGATTTTCAGCATTTCCCGGTTTTGGACCTTTGTTCTTTTCCTTCACGTTTTCCTTTGGAGATCTCATCCATCCCAAACATTTCAGCTATTATCTCTATGTGTAAACAACTCCCAAATCAGTTTCACTAGTCTTGATGTCTCATTTAAATTCCAGTCTTTCACTTGTACTTTTGCCATATTTTTAATAGCACATAAAAAACTACACAAGATGGAGCTCTGTGAAGTCAGAAAAACTACCATGACGCTCCTTCTAAAAGCTCAGGGGAAGAAATTTCACATAAAAATAAGTAACATAGAAATACTGAGGTCAACTCCCATGCAAATTACTGGAACAAAAAAGGATGAAAGAACTGAATGACACTCCTGCAGACAAAGAAAACATGCCTGAAAAAGATATCCACGAGAGAACAGTTTAAAACTGTAAAGTTCTATTTAACTAACTAGGTTATCTATTTAACTAGACTAAAGCACATTAAGAAGATGATACAATACACAAAGGATAACATAAATCAGAATTAGAAAAGCTCATAAATGAAATGACTGCATCAGAAAATAATTAAAAATATAAGAAAAATTATATCAGAAAAGAAACTAAATTAGGAGGAACACAAACATTGATCATATCAATGCCTTGATACAAATGGAAGGTGAAAAGGAGGAAACTTTAAAATTGAAGAAGGAAGAAATTAACAGGTTTCAAGAGCAAGTGACAAAGATTAAGAGTTAGGCAAAGAAAATCTAAAATGCAGATAAAATGAGTCCATGAAGAAAACCACAAGAGAATGGAAAAAATACTAAAACTATATTGTTTAAAGAAGTTCCTGACATTAAAGGAAAATATGCAAGCTTCCTATTGATAAAACATACCCCATATTGGAGAATATCAACCTCCAGAATGACCAAAACCAAGACATATCCTAATAAAGTTACCAGACTTTAAGTTAAAAAAAAAATCCATTTGGCATCAAAGCAAAAACAATCAGTGACTTAAATGGGAAAGGAAATTAGATTGTCATAAGACTTTTTCAAGGGCAACACATTATGCCAGAAATGGAGTAACACAGTTAAATATTCAAGGGTAGAAAATGTGAGCCAAAGATTTCATATCCAGCAAAACTGACTTCCCAAATATAAAGAGCACACACAGAAAAATTATTGTCAACATGCAAGAACTCATGGAATGGACTTCTACTTCCATATATAATGGAATAAATGAATTAATCCTCCCACCATAAATGATAAAACTGAACAAAATATATAAGGAAACTATTTTCAGACATTAATATACAGACAGCATAAAACTGTAATCCCTGAAAGAAAAGGCTCACAATGTAAGCCCCAGAATTGACCAGACTCTGTATACGGACATTTGTCAATTCCCTGTTACAGTTCAGTGATCTGTAGTCCCAGCTGAGCACTGTGGTCCTGCAGAGATTAGAAGGCATGGATCACAGTTCAAAGTATGTGAATTGGCTGGAATCTGCAGAGCAGAACACCAGAGAAGAGAGAGGCACAAAGAAAGTGCCCAGAATTCTGTGAATGTTGGGGGAGGGGGCAGGGGAAGTTTCCCTCTTGAATTCTTAGCCAAGGGCTAGACTGTGCATGAGAGAGAAACTATATGAGGCTTGCCCAGGAAAGTACACCAGGGTAGACCCTATGCTGAATCCTAAAATAAGGCTTAATGCATTCTTCGATCACAACAGAATTAAATTAGAAATCAATAAAAATAAGGCAACTAGAAAATGTTCAAATGACTGGAAATTAAATAATAAACTTCTACCATGGATCAAAGAAGAATTCACAAAGAACACTTGAAAATATTTCAAATTTAATGGAAATGGAAAATATCAAGACATGAGACATAGCTATAAAAGTGTATAGAAAAAATGCTGCTTCAAATATTATACTTGTATTAGGAAAGAAAGTTTAAAGTGATTTCCGTGTTCATTCTTAAGATTCTACCTTAAAAAGCTGGCAAGTAAACTTAAAGAGAAGAGTATGACCAAAATAAGAAGAAAAGAATAAAGAGCTGAACTGAGCGAATGAAATGGAAAACAACGGAGAACTTAAAAAAACAAAAGTGGAATATTTGAAAATATTAACAAAATTAATGAACCCTAGCAAGATTAATCAAAAAAGAGAGAAAACACAAAATACTTAGAAAATATCAAGAGCCCTATCTACTAAAGAAATTGAATTCATCTTTAAAGAACTCCCCCCCCCAAAAAAAAATTCCAGGTCCAGATTATTTCACTGTGAATTTGATCAAATACTTAAGTCTCATATAAACTGTTCCAGAAAACAGAGAAGGGGATGCATCCCAACAAACTTTATGAGTGTAGGAAAACCCTCATACCAAAACTAGAAAAGGATATTTAAAACATGAAATTTATAGACCAGTATCTCTCATGAACATCAATGCAAAAACTCTCCAAAAAATTAGCAAATAGTATTCATCTACATATAAAAAGGATAATACATCATGACCAAATGAGATTTGTCTCAGGAATGCCCAAATTAAAGTAATTAAAATTAATTAAGATAATTCACCATATTATCAGAATACAAAACAGTAGCCTCAACAGTTCCAGAGGAACAAATGTAACAAAATTCAATGCCTATTTATGAAAAATATCTCAGCACACTAGGAATAGATAGAAACTTCCTCTAGCTTGATAAATTGACAGAGAAAGCAACTCATATCCTACTTGATGAAATAGTGCTTTCCCCTAAGATAAAGAACAAAGCAAGAATATCTACTCTCCCCATTAATATTCAATACTGTACTCTGGAGGTTATAACCAATGCAATAGAGCAAGATACAGAAATAGAAGGCTCATAGATAGGAAAAGAAGTTGTTAAACTGTCACTGTTCGCAGATAACATCATTGTCTGTATAAATAACACTAAGGAATCTGTAAAAATAAACTCTTAAATTTAGTAAGTTAATTCAGCAAGGCTGCCTGATACGAGGTCAATATACACAAATCAACTGCATGTCTCTAGACTAGCAACAACATCTGGAAAATTCTATTTAAAACACAATACCATTTACGATAGCGTCAAAAAAGATTAAAAAATCAGGAATAACTTTATCAAAAGATATCCAAGTTCTACACTGAGAACTACAAAATAATGCCAAGAGAAATTAAAGAAGATCTAAGTCAAAGAACAGACATATCATGTTCATTAACTGGAAAACGCCCAAGTGTTAAGACTTCCTTTTCCTCTAAATTGATCAACAGAGTCAGCACAATCCAAATTATAATTTCATCACGTTTTTTGCATAAACTGATAAGCTGATTCTAAACCTCATATGAAAATTCAAACGCCTTAGAACAGTCAAAATAATCTTGAAAAGGGAAGAACAAAGTTGGAAGACTTACACTACTTGGTTTCAAGACTTACTATAAGATTATATTAATCAAGTCAGTTTGGTATTAGAATAAAAATAAACGTATAAATAAATAGGACAAGATATATTCCAGAAACGACCACACAATTTTTGAGAAAGGCAAAAATATAATTCAATAGGAGACTGGGTTATTTTCACAATAAATTCAGTAAAAACTGGTTACCAATTCTGGAGAAAAAATAAACCTTGACCTTTACTTTATATCATATATAAAACTTAATTCAAAATGGATCAAAGACCTAAAGCTAAAAGCTGAAACTATAAATTTTCTGGAAAAAGTATAGGAGAAATTCTTCACCATTTTGGAGGAGGGAAAGATTTCTCAGTACACAAAGAAAGCACTAATCATAATAGAACAAAACGATAAACTATAAAAAATTATTTGATGAAGGACTTGTATCCAGAATATGTAAAGAACTCCTACAATTAAGTAATAGGAAGACAAAAACGAATTTTAAAAATCTGTAAAGACTCACAAGAGAAGATATATAAATGGTAAATACTCATGTGTAAAGATGCTCAACGTCATTAACCAGGAAAATGCCACAATGAGGTACCACAACATACTCATTAGATTGACTAAAATTTGAAAGACTGACCATTTGAAATGTTAGCAACTTTTATACATTTCTAGGAGTATACAAGGGTACAATTACTTTGAAAACTAGTCTGGAAGTTTCTTATAAAGTTAAATACACAGTTATTATGTGACCCAGCAATACCATTCCTAAATATTTACCCAAGAGAAAGGAAAATATACAACTACCAAGATAGTGTACACTAAAATTCATAGCAGTGTTAATCATAATAGCCAAAAACTAGAAAAAACACAGACGTATATCAACCGGTGAATGGACTAACAAAATTTGATACATGCCTACAGTATAATGCTATATAGTAATACTGATACACACAATGTTCAAAAATGTCATGCTGTGCCAAGGAAGCCAGACCCAAAAGAGTACAGATCACACAGTTCCATTTACATGAAACTCTAGAAAAGACAAATCTAATGTAGAGTGACAGAGATCACTGTTTGCTTGCAGTAGAGATAGGTAACTGACTCAGAGGGTAAACAGGGAATACTTTTTGATAATGGAAATGCTGTATATCTTGACAGTGTATCTGATACAAAGGTATTTACACTTGTCAAAACTCATCAAAATGTATACTTGAATGGATGCCATTTATTATATGTACACTATATCCCAACAAAATGGGTTGAAAAACATGCTGAGTAAAATAAGCTGACACAAAAGGAGTACATACCATATTATTTTATTTATATAAACTTCTAGAACTGGTCAAATTAATCTCTAGTGATAGAAATCAGATCAGTCGTTAGTTGGAGCAGGGATAAGAAGGAATTATTGGAAAGTAGAATTTGGAGAGTTTCTGGAGTAACAAAAATGTTCTAACCTTCATTTGGGTGGTGAATTTACAATATATACATTTGTCAAAACTCATTAACGTGAATTCTTAATGGGTGCATTTTATATAAATCATACTTCAGTAAAAGATGATTTTAAAAAATCTTAGACACTACTGCTCCCATGAGCAAGAGAGGACTCAAATAAATAAAATTTTAAAAGGAATAAGAAAATATTACAACTGAAATCACAGAAATACAAACAATCATAATAGACTACTATGAACAATTGCGCACCAACATATTGGATAACCTAGAAGAAATAAATTAATTCCTAGAAACATACAATATAATAGGACTGAATCATGAAGAAACAGAAAATCTGAAGAGAGCAGTAATGAGTAAGACTGAATCAGTAATCAAAAAATTCCATGAAAGAAAAGCCCAGGACCAGATGGTGAATTCTACCAAACTTCCAAAGAAGAATTAATGCCAATCGTTCTCAAACTCTTCCCCCAAATTGAAAAAGATGGAAGATTCCCAAACTCATTTTACAAGGCCAGCCTTACTCCAATACCAAAGGCACATAAGGATACTGCAAGAAAAGAAAACTATAAGCCAATATCTCTGATTAATACAGATACAGAAATTCTCAACAAAATGCTAGCAAACCCAATTTAACAGCACACTGAAAGGATCATGCAGCATGATCAAGTGAGATTTATCCCTAGGATGCAATGGTGATTCAATATACACAAATCAATATGTGATACACCACAGTAATGGAATGAAAGATAAAAATCATATGATCATCTCAATAGATGAAGAAAATGCATTGGACAAAATTTACCATCCTTTCACAATTAAAAATTCTCAACAAATTGTGTATAGAAGGAATGTACCTCAACATATTAAGGCCATATATGACAAACCTACAGGTAACATTACACTCAACGGTAAAAGGTTGAAAACTTTTCCTCTAAGATCAGAAACTACACAAGAAGGCCAACTCTTGCCACTTTTATTCAACATAGTACTGGAAGTCCTAGCCAGAGCAATTAGGCAAGAAAAAGAAATAAAAGACATCTGAATCATAAAGGAAGAAATAACACTGTTTGCAGACGATATATTATATATAGAAAACATTAAGACTCAACCAAAAAATTGTTTCATAAACAAATCCATAAAGTTGCAGGATACAAGATCAACATACAAAAATCAGTTGCCTTTCTATAACAACAACAAACTATCTGAAAAAGAAATTAAGAAAATAATCTCATTCATAATAGCACCAAAAATATAAAATACCTAGGAATAAATATAACCAAAGAGGTGAAAGAAACGCATACTGAAAACTGTAAGATATTAATGAAAGAAATTGAGGAAGACACAAATAAATAGAAACTTTGTACTCATGAATTGAAGAATATTGTTAAAATTTCTATACTACTCAAGGCTATCTGTATATTCAATGTAATGCCTATCAAAATTCCAATGACATTTTTCAAATTAACAGAGAAAACAATCCTAAAATTCATACAGAACCACAAAAGACCCCAAATAGCCAAAGCAATCTCGAGAAAGAACAAAGCTAACTATATTACTAGGCTATAGTGATCAAAACAGTATTCCACTGGCATTAAAAAAAAAAGGACACATAGACTAGGAACAGAGTCAAGAGTTCAGAAATAAAAGCCCATATATATGGTCAACAAATATTTGATAAAGGAACCAAGAATATTCAGTGAGAAAACTGAATATTCACATGTGAAAGAATGAAATTGGACCTCTGTCTTACACCACTCAGAGAAGTTAATCCAAAATGGATTAAAGACTTAAATGTAATACCTGGAACTACAAAACTCCTAGAAGAAAACATAGAGGAAAAGCTCCTTGACATTGGTCTTGAGAACAATTTTTTGGATATGGCACCAAAACCACAAGCAACACAAGAAACACAAGTGAAAATAAACAAGTGGGATTATTATATCAAACTAAAACACTTCTGCATATCAAAAGAAACAATCACCAAAATGAAAAGGCAACCTGTGGAATGGGAGAGAATATTTGCAAATCACATATCTGATAAGAGGTTAATATCCAAAGTATACAAGGAACTCATGCAACTCAACAGCAAAAAAATAACAACCAAAAAATGGGCAAAGGACTTGAATAGACATTTTTTTCCTAAGAAGATATACAAATGGCTAACAGGTCACAGTCAACATCACTAATCATATGGCAAATGTAAATCAAGACCACAGTGAGATGTCACCTCATACCCATTAGAATAGCTATTTTCAACAAGCCAAGCAATAAGAAGTGTTGGCGAGGATGCAGAGAAAAGGGAACACTTGTACACAGTTGGCGGGAATGTAAATTGGTGCAGCCACTATGGAACTGAGTATGAAGGTTCCTCAAATAATTCAAAATAGAACTATCACATGATTCGGCAATCCCTCTTATGGGTATACATGTAAAAGAAATTGACTCACACTATCTTAAAGAGGTATCTTCACCCTCATGTTCATTGCTGCATTATTTACAATAGCCAAGGTATGAAACAACCATTATGCCCATCAGAGACGAAAAGATAAAAAAAAAAATGTAGTATGTATATATAATAGAATATTATTCAGCCACAAAAAGAAGGAACTACTGCCATTTGTGACAATATGGATGGATCTGAGGGCATTACGTTAAGTGCAATAAGTCAGAGAAAGACAAATACTGTATGATCACACTTACACATGTAATCTAAAAAAGCCATACTCATAGAAACAGACAGGAGAATTGGATTGCCAGGGGCTGGGGAGTGGAGGAAATGAAGAGATATTGGTCAAAGGGTACAAGCTGCCAGTTATAAGATGAATAGTTCTAGGGATATAATGTATAGCAGGGTAATTACAGTTAACAATACTGTATTATATACTTGACATTTGCTTAGAGAGTAGAACTTAAATGTTCTCACCACACACACACAAAGAAAAAGGTAATTATGTGGGGTGACAGAGATGTTAACTAACATTACTGTGGTAGTCATTTCATAATATACACATATATCAAATCATCACGTTGTGCACCTTAACTTTATGCAATGTTCATAATGTCATATGTCATATTATATCTCAAAAAAGATGGAAAAAAATCAGGCAGGTGGACAAAAAAATCAAATAAAATATATAGGTGATAGTTGTATGGGGGAAGAAGGAAGTAGGCAGAGAACTGTAATACCAAGATCATAACTAATCAGCTCACACATGGTAGTACATTTGGTGGTCAGGGACATGGTGATGGAGTCAGATAAAGCTGTCTCGTCTCAGCCTGTCACCTACTGGCTGAGTGATCATAGAATAGAGATCTAATCTCTCTGGGTTTTAATTTCTTCACCTGTAAAATTGAAATATGTTTTTTAAAAGCGCTTTTAAAAATACTTCCAATTTTTGTATCACAGTGAGTGGTATTTAATAGATCAAAAATGGCAGCTCTTATTACTCAATAGGTTTTCCTGGCCTCCTGCTTCTAACTTCTAAATTTTACTCTGGGTAAATTATCCAAGAAAACTACTGTCTCAATGATTTCCCAGTATCTGACAAAATGAAATACTCTATCAACTTCCAAACTTAGAATTCTACCTCAGACCTTCTTACTTTTCCAGTACCCTCCATGACTTGTAATTACCTACCTTTTTCCCTTCCTCTTGGAGTTGACCCACTGCACAATGACCTTCCCATATTTCTCTCCCTAGTGAATCCCATCATTAATTAGCCTCACCCTCCCTATTTTAAACCTGGTTCTAATTCCACCTTCTCCAAGAAGCCCTCTGTGACCTCTTAATCACTGAAAAGTGATTTCTCTTCCAAGACCAAAGCTCACATACTATATACTCTTTGCAAAGTCTTATGATACCATTTCCAGGGATGGCTGAAAGCTTTAGACATGCCTGTTTCTCAGTTCCTAAAGAATTTGATTATATTTTTATAATTATATTTGTCACTAGAGAACTCTAAGTAACAATATTTACATTTTTCTTATTTCCTCTTAGTCTACTGAAATAAGGAGCAGAAACTCAGAAAAATGAGTATAGATCTAATACAAATTTTATAAACCTAAAGGAACAGTTGAAACTGATTAATTTTTAGAATTATTTCCAGTGCTGCTTTGTGACATCTGAATTTGAACATCCCTTCTTAATCTTCAGCTACTGAAGGGAACAAAATATATTCTGCTCAGAACTGCACTGCAACTACAATTTTAAATTAGATATCTGTTAGTCAATTAGTTCAAGCAACGAAAGAGCTAATTGAATGAGATAACACAAGATAAAGAAAATATAGAACAGATTTTACAAAGAAAATTTTCTGATTTTTAATCTGCTCTTTAGAAAAATACTACAGAATTTATTCTTTAGTATCTTTCTTCTAAATGGCATAATTTCTCCTTTGGCGTTTACCAAAAAAAAAAAAAAATCAGTTACAGAACCTAATTCTTCTGTGCTTGTCAGCTACTACAGCTATGCAGTTCCATTATGAGTGGTCATTAGCTGCCAATCTCAGCATTATTGCCACGAAGCCTCTATAAACCCTGTCCCATTGGTCAGTCTTAAAAAATGGCACAGCTGCAAAACAACGTCAGTTATGATTCAGCCCTAATTTTCCCTGTCAACAGCCTTGTTCAACTTCCCAGATATTCCTACTTGTTGCCAAGTCCATTTTGTAAACGAAATCTGCCTTTTGAAAACCACCATATGAATATGTCAACAGGTCATGAAATATTTTCATTACAAATCTTAAAGAAAAACTTAGCTCTAAAGAAACAGTTTGGAAAATGTCTATTTCATTAAGTGCAAGTGTGAAATCTTGATGGAAAACATTTATTTTGGCAACTTGCTATTCTGTTGGTGGCCCCAAAGTATCCTGACCAGACTATCTTTGTGGGAGGTGGAATTGGGGGGATTCTAGAGCAAATGAAAAATTCCTTACTAGGAGCCCCTTGGCTGAGCACTGAGGAAAGACTGAGAAAATCCAAAGTGCAAATGCCAGGCATAAAAGCTTATTCTAAAAGCTCCAGTGTCAGTAGAGTTATTTCTCAATTATCCACATTAAGAAAAAAGAAGTAGTGGTATGGAGCAAAGGTGGCAGATAATCCCCAAATTATTTGTGTTTGACTTTGGAACATACACGTGTACACATACACACACACACACACGCACATTTCTCTTACTCAACTCTGTTTAAGTGGTTTTCTCTGCCTGGGAAGACTTGCCACTGTAGTTTGCCTGATAAGGTCCACTCATCCTTTATGACCAGATACAAATGTCACTTCCTCTATGAAGCCTTCCCTGCCTTCCCCAGGGAGATAATCAATCTCTCTCTCTCTCTCTCTCTCTCTCTCTCTCTCTCTCTCTCTCCTGTGCTTTCACAGCCTTGGGCACTTACATGCATTATGCCTACATGGCATATGTTCTGTTGAACTGTAATTGTTCCTTTACGTGTTGCTCTTCCCCAACTGTCCTATGAGATCCATGGGGTAAGGCCAACGTTTTATTCATCTAATGGTCCCTAAGAGGCAAACCTCGAGCATACACAATGCCCAGTAAACACTTTTGGATGACTACTCTCCTAGGTAATCCCAACTTGATAGGGGAATAGGTATCAAAGAAATATCTACTGATGAACAAAAATATCAGGTGAAATATCAAATTGGGATTTGAAACTGACACGGACTATTCCCAAAGAACTCAATCAGGAGAGAACTTCATGAGATTTCTTAAAATAAAGTTTTTATTGGACCTTTACGATTTTTTTTGACCTCTCCAGCATTCACTATTCACACACCTCACAGTGTTCTGTGAGCTTTGTTTTTCATTTATCGTTTTAGATACAAGTACTACCTCTGTAATAATGGATGAGGCCGTGCCTTAATAATCATAAGGCTCCTTGACTTTTTTTCATAGCATGTTGTGTTTACAAATTACTGTTAGTCACGCTGTTCTATGAGGCTTACTGTGGCAGCGATCCTCATTTGCAAATGAGAAAACTGAGAATCGAGAAAATTAAGTGACTTGGACTAAGTTTGCACATCTAATAAATGACAAAGCTGGGATCAGGACCCAAATATCTTTGACTCTCTAATGTCTCAAACAAGAGTGTCCTAAACACTGTCTGACGATGCTATAGCTTATTCTTGCAGTACAAGGTAGATTCTTATTTCACAGAGGAAAACCTCAGGATGAGAGAAGTTAAATGGTGCATTCAAAGATCTTAGAGAAGCACAACCAGAGACAGGGGTCGAAGTCAAGTCCCACACAGGTTTATTAATTCAAAGACTCATCCCCTTGATGTTCTTTTTTAAAAATACGGATGATAATTCACTATCATCACACTTCAGCATGACTCTGCAAAACACAGATACAACAACAGGATAAGACACCATTTCAATGTTATAGGAGCAACCTTCCTTTTTAATTACTTTTTAAAGTTTTTGGCTGCATGGGGTCTTCATTGCTCTGTGCGGGCTTTCTCTAGTTGCAGTGAGCAGGGGCTACTCTTCGTTGCGGAGCACAGGCTCTAGGGGCGCAGACTTCGGTAGTTGTGGCTCGCGGGCTCTAGAGCGCAGGCTTAGCAGTTGCGGCGCACAGGCTTAGTTGCTCCATGGCATGTGAGATCTCCCCGGACCAGGGCTTGAACCCATGCCCACTGCATTGGCAGGGGGATTCTTAACCACTGTGCCACCAGGGAATTCCGTAGAAGCAACCATTCTTAAAGTGAAAAATTATGTCTGATACCAAAGAAATTAAAAATAAAAATGGTGCAGTGGAGTGAATGGTTGGCAATCAATGATATTCAACAAGTGACTGGCCATTTTGATGTTAGGTACATACACACACAGAGTGCTACCAACTTAACAAGAGATTCTCTCCAACTGGAAAGAAAAGCTTCATGGAGAAGGCAGCTGTGAGCAGAATCAGAAAGGGTAGGGAAGAGAGGGATGTGACATGAAGAGCATTCCAGGTATATATAAGCAGAGAAAGAGAAGGGTGGGGTCGTTATGAAGAACAGCAGGAAAAACATCTTCACATCCCAGAGACATGAAGAAAAGAAGGTAGAGATAAAGTTGGAAAGGGTTTTAAATTTCAAGCTAAAGTGGAGTAGAGAAGGCTTTATTTTATAAGGAATCTTTTCATCATGGTTAAATATATGTAATGTCAAATTTACCATTTTAACCATTTTTTTTTAGTGTATAGTTCTGTGGCATTAAGTACGTTCACATTGTTGGGCAACCATCACCACCATCCATCTCCAGAATTCTCTTCATCTTTCCCAGCTGAAGCTCTGTACCCATTAAACATTAACTCCCTATTCTTCCTACCCCCAGCCCTTGGAAACCACCATTCTACTCTCTGGCTCAATGAATTTGACTGTTCCAGGTACCTCATATATGTGGAATCATACGAGATTTGTCCTTTTGTGACTGGCTTATTTCACTTAGCATAATGTCTTCAAGGTATATTTATGTTATAGCCTGAGCCAGAATTTCTTTCCTTAAGGCTGAATAATGTTCCATCATATGTATACACCATATTTTGTTTATCCATTCAACCATCAGTGGACACTTGAGTTGATTCCACCTTTTGGCTATTGTGAATAATGCTGCTATGAAGATGGGTGTATAAATATTTGAGCCTGCTTTCAACTCTTTGGGGGTATATTCCCAGAAGTGGATTGCTAGGTCATACAGTACTCTTATGTCTAATTTTTTGATGAACCACAACATCATTTTCCAAAGGAGCTGTACCATTTTACATTACCTTAAATTTTCTGTCATGAAATGCAAGTCTAAAACTACAGAGCAACATGGATCTAGATCTCTTGGTAAGAAAGTATATTTTATGGAAACATATGTAAATTTTTTTTAATTTATGAGACTTCAGGCTGATTTGTAGAACTGACAACTTTCCTATTGTTCCAATTTAATTGACCCAGAATTTCTCATTAAAAACTGGCTAAACACATGGATAGTTCCAATCTATAGTTTGTCAATTCAAAAACTATCCATGCATAAAACTTAATTACTTTAAATATGGAAAGTTAATTTTCTTCTATAAAATATACCCTATGTTAAGTATATTTTGCTCAAACTTCCAAAAGATTGTGCTTTGAGATGAAATTAAGCATGAAAAATTTCTGGCTGACAGCCCTTTTTTAATCTTAAAGTATTCAGGGAAGGAGTGAAGAGAAGGTTATAACTGAAATTAACTATAGTTGTGATAAATGAGAAAAACAAAAGCAAAAAAATAAAGTTTATATCAATAAAACAAAGTAGCTATCTAACCCAAGTCAAACAAAGCTAGGATTAAATGTCTAATAGCAAAATTAACTCAGCCTCATGAGAATTTTGATTGGGAGATGGCTTTACAAAAAAAGAGTTGATTGTGGAGCTATGTAATTGGCCAACGTTTGCGTTTTCTTAAAATTAGAAGCAATCAGCAATTTCAGGTCATCAAAATTTTAGGTCTTGAATATAGAAAACATAAAAAGCACAAATATTCACTGTTTCCAAAGTCCTTGAACTCAAATAAAAAAGATAAAGCTAATACATGAAAAATTAAAAGACAGTCATTCCTAATTAAGGGCCAAGGCTCAGCTTTTCATAGAAATTGTCATAAGCAGCATTTTAATCAACTATAACCATCCTTGTCATATAAAATCACTTAAAAGCTTTCTAAAGTACAATTAACCAAAGCACCACAGTTAACCAATCACTTAAGATTGTATTTAATATGCTGTGTATCAGAGTGTGCAGCACACATTCTTATCTTACTGCTTAATTATATGTTTTACTTTTACGGCAATAAGTCAGAATGTGGAAGAATGTAGTTACCATAGTCATGGAATTCAGAAAGGCAGCATTAGGGAGATTCTCATCTAACTTTTAAAGAGATTTAGGATTATGTGATGGCTCTTAAGAAGTTGATTTGGGCTGTTTATCTTGCTTTTTTTTTTTTTCATTATAAATTCTCTTGTACCAAGCACAGGCAAGAGAATTCAAGTCACTGGTCATTCTGTTTTATTTAAGGTTAGGCTCTATCCCTTCAAACTACAACTGCAACTCTCAAATGCTTGAAGGCTTCACTCCCCTATCTGGTGGTCCCTATCTCTGGGGAGGTCTGCTCTTCCTTCAGTCGGGCTCCATCTGATGCCCGCTTTGTTCCGTAACAAAGACAACTTCTGCCCAGTCAATCCCCATAGATGACCAACAAGCACGTCAAACTTACGCCAAAAAAATAAAATTTCTGAATTCCACCCCCTGCAAAAAAATTGCTTCTCACATATTCTTCCTCCATCTTGGTAAATGACAATTTGCTGAGAGCAATAGTCCTGGAGCCCACATGACTCTCTTCTTCCTCTCACAGCTCACACCCAATCTGACAGCTGGTTTCACTGATTCTACTTGCAAAATATCTCTATAATCTGACCATTTCTTACCACCACCACTGCCACTGCCCTGGTCTGAGCCACTGTCCCCTCTTGCCTGCATTACACAAACAATCTATGATGTGCCACCTCTGCTTCCTTCCTTGATCTTGTTCTCATCATTCTCCAAACAGCAGCCAGAGTGAGCCTTCTAATGGCCAACCAGTCAGTCAACACATATATAATGTTTATTGGGTATCAGGCACCGTACAACATGCTTAACTTACATTAAGTCATCTCATCATCACAACTCTGTGAAGAAGGAACTATGATCATCCCTATTTACAAAGGAGACGACAGAGATCCAGAAAGGTTAAGTATTGTGCCCGGGGTCACACAGCTGGTAAGTGGCAAAGCTGGGATTCAAACCCAGGCAGTCTGCGCATTAGTGCTTTTATTGTCTCCAGGGGACTCTCATATTATTCAGAGTAAAAACAAAGTCTACAAGGTCCTCTACAATCTGGCCCTCTCTCGACATGCCTCCTATTAATTTCCTCTCTCACTCCTCTCTGATCTCACTACCCCCCTGCTCTTTCTCAAACACACCAGCAGGCTCCCGGCTCAGCATATGGACACTTGCTGTTTCCCCAGCTTTGAACACACTTCCTCCAGATACACACACGGTCTGCTCACATGTCAGATGATTAGTAGAGACTCACCTAACAGCCCTATTTAAAATCATGGTCCTCCTTGGATCTTCCCTGGTGGCGCAGTGGTTAAGAATCCACCTGCCAATGCAGGGGACTCAGGTTCAAGCCCTGGTCAGGGAAGATCCCACATGCCTCTGAGCAACTAAGCCCGTGCGTCACAAATACTGAGCCTGTGCTCTAGAGCCTGGGAGACAAAACAACTGAGCCTGTGCACCACAACTACTGAAGCCCATGCGCCTAGAGCCAGTGCTCCACAACAAGACAAAACACCGCAATGAGAAGCCTGAACACTGCATTGAAGAGTAGCCCCTGCTCGCTGCTATTAGAGAAAGCCCGCGCCCAGCAGCAAAAACCCAACACAGCCAAAAATAAATTAATTAATTAATTTTTAAAAAAAGATTAAAATAAAATAAAATAAAATCATGGTCCTCTTCTCCCTTCACTCCCTAACCCCCCTTGCCTGCTTTATTTTTATCCCCAACACTTAGCATCACCTGACAAGATATACATTTTAAGTTGTATATTTCTGCCTCACCCCACTGCAATGTAAGTTACATGAAGGTAAGGATTTTTGTCTGTTTTGTTCACTTGTCTCCAACACCTAGAATAGTGTTTGGCATTTGGGGGAGAGAGAGAGTGCGAGGCAGGTGAGGGAGGGAGGGAGGGAGGGAGAGAGGGAGAGAGAGAGAAAGAAGGAAGGAAGGAAGGAAAGAGAGAAAGAGGAAGAGAGGAAAAGAGAGAGAGAGAGAAAGAAAAGAAAGAAAGAAAGACAGACAGAAAGAAAGAAAGAAAGAAAAGGAAGGAAGGAAGGAAAGAGAGGGAGGGAGGGAGGAAGAGAGAGAGAAAGGAGGGGGAAATCTGGGAGAAAGAGAGCTTGAGCTGTATGTTGTAATTGATCAGGGTTTTTTCCAATGAGTCTATGAATAAACACTAATGAGAAGCTAAGAGAATTCCATTACTACCTCCTGATCTGACTCCCAAGAGTGGACCCCACTCACCTAATCTGTAATCCCAAGATAACAGTCTTGGGTTTAGCTAAGGCAAAGAATTGGAGCTCACTCTAGGAAGTCACATGGGAAGTAGGGAACCTTGTTTACAATGGGAAAGGAGAAGAGAGAAGTCCTCTCCTTCTTACTAATCAGAAGCAAGCATTTTTCCATTGCGAATACATTCATCGGCCTCCCTCAGTTTTCAGAATGCTTTATTTCATCTTGACTGAATCCTATCCAGAACTCACTGAGTGCAGAGGATGCAGGACTACCGTCTTGGTCTAGTTCTCTAGAAGTGAGAATTGGGGCAAAGAGTTTTCTAAGGTAGTAAACCCTAAAAAAAGAAGAAATAACCCCATGTTTAGGGCTAGAGCAAGAATGTCATGTTGGGAGCAGGCATAAGCTAACATTAGTATCAGGAATAATATTTACAAGTTATGCAGAATATCCAGAAACGTTGTTTAAAATGAATGTCTTATGGACAAGGTTATTCACACAATTCTGAAGAGCAGGTACAAAACAGCAAATTGTCCCTCATAAAGAGCCCTAGTCGCACCAGGTTTAGGATTAGAATTCCAGATGACTGCAGGTCTGTCTTTCATATAACTCGTAAGTGCTCTGAGGTTTTCAGAGCTTTACACAAGTGAGGGTTTAAGCCTGAAATTACCTACAGCGTTTGAACCTAGCCAAAGGCTAAATACAAACATCAAAACCAGACAAAGATTTTTCTTGGGTGATGTATGCCATAGTCAAGCTTATGGGCATTTTTATCCAGAAAAGCCTAGTCTCACTGGCACTGAAAGATTTCCTAACACAATAACGTTCTTCTTCAATGACTTTAGCCAACTGTAGATGAGCACCGTGAGGCATTATTTCAGTCTTAGAGTTCTAACCTTGAGGCTTGAACTTACACAAGAAAAATCTGCTTTTAAAGTGCCCGAACCTACACTTACTAGTGCTTTCCTAATTCTCATAAGTTCCTTAGACTATCAGCATTTCAGTGGTCCTAAAGACCTCACATAGTGACTTGAGTAGTAGTCAAATTTAAAGATACAAAACTTCATGTTTGGCCCCCAATCCTTAAAAAAAAAAAAAAAAGAGGTTTTTTTATTGGTCTCAAGTCCTATATTCCATGGGTCTGTAACATTACTGCAGTAAAGACGTGATTTTAATTTTTCAACCCTTATCTAATACTATTTTGCTTAGTAATTAATTGTATCAGAGTTCAAGTTCGTGGCAATATAAGTGTTTTATTATTAATGCACATTTATTATTAATATGGGAAGCTGGATAGTAGTTAGGAAGACAGATTTATTGTCAGATACTCCTGGTTTAGGTTCTCTGTTTGCCACTTTCTGACTGTGTGATCGTGGACAAGTAACTTTAACTTCTTGAATCCTCAGATATACCATCTATGAAATGGGCATCACTATAATATTTACCTATTAGAATTTGCACAATTAAATGAAATCATGGGTGTAAAGAGCGTATACACCTAAATTATGATATTGCCTGTGGATTAACAGGCTCTTCTTCTCCTTCTCTTCTTCGTTTTCCCCATCATCATCATCTTAGTGTTAATAATCGGTGAGAATTATAATTTTTAAAATTATGATGTTCATTTGGAGGACCAGTAATTGATCCAGTTTAAACTGGAAAGACAGACTGAACTTAAGCCAGGAAATTTCAAGACTGACAGCAGTGTGGCTCTCCCAGCCTTCGGGCACCTGGCAATATAAGCTGTGACATATCATTTCCACGTACAGTTGGTCACTTTAGTTTTCACTTCTAATTATGGACTTTCCTCCCCTCCTTATCACAACCTTCTCATGTCCTTAGTCACTTAAGGATTTTTAGATAATGGAGGCCACACACTCTTCCTTGGTCCCTTAAGTTCTTCTACTTCTTCCTTCTCTACTTCCTCCTTTTCTCAGCTTCTCCTTCCTCTGTCAGCTCCTTCACATCAGTTAGCAGAGGGCTGTCAGGGGAACAAGTCCAACCTCCGTTTGAGTCTACAGTAGGAGGTCATCTAGAGCCAGGCAGGCTAGAGATGCAGGGACTTGTGGACAGCTTTGGGGGTCATCTGGCTTGGGGAGGCTTAAAGAGAGGGCAAGTGAAGAACAGTATTTGCCTTAGGTGTCCTTAAAGAAGGGATTAATCTAGGTTAAACAGAAGGAAGCAAAATGCAAATCTCCCCCTTAATTTACATTTTCTACTCCTTCAAAACTTAACATGGGCACATACTTAGTTTCACCCTCTTTACCCTCTTTATGCTATTTGACAACATAAAGGTATTGCTATGCCCTTATATAAGTCTGCTGTCCTAAAGAATATGATTCAATTTTCAACATTAAAAATCATTACAGGGCTTCCCTGGTGGCGCAGTGGTTGAGAGTCCGCCTGCCGATGCAGGGGACGCGGGTTCGTGCCCCGGTCCGGGAAGATCCCACATGCCGCGTAGCGGCTCGGCCCGTAAGCCATGGCCGCTGAGCCTGCGTGTCCGGAGCCTGTGCTCCGCAACAGGAGAGGCTACAGCAGTGAGAGGCCCGAGTACCAAAAAAAAAAACAACAAAAAAACATTACAGTTGAAAATATGCTTACTAACATTTTGTTTTGTTAAAAAAATTACTTCAACAGATGTATACCAAAAGAATGATTCCTATCATAAAAAAGCAAAAGCAGTTTAATACATATTAAGCTACCAATTTATAACCTGTATCATATAATAAAGACTTTTCAATAATCTCAACCTTGTACTTATGCTGTAAGCACATCTAGAGAGTTTACCTAGAGTGTACCCGTGACAAAGCATACCCTTGTATTTTCACAGATATATAGTTTTTCTCCATTGTATGAAAACAATTGGTTAAAATGACACAGATAGCACTTATATATGCTTGCATCATAATGTTTAAAAAAGTGAACTCTTAAAATTACATCAAAAATGCAAATAAACAAAAATCGGGGATTCTACTTTAGCTCTTCAGTTTGGGAGAGGTAAGAACATGATGAGAAAGTCATTTTCTCATTTTTAAGGTTCTATTTCCTGATTTTAAATTCTTCGAGAATATGAGCTTTACCAAATGACAAAAGCACTGGATCTATGAAAATATACAAAAATGTGTCATTCAGATAGATTGATCTTTAAAAGTTTTGCTCTGATCCACCTGCATACAATTTTCATGAAGCCTTATTAAATGTTTACTAGGACTCCTGAGTATTCTGTGTGCAAGGTCAGTTGTGGGATGGTGAACTATTCTTCAAGATTGGGAATGTTTTATAAAGTGAGAGTAATACAAGACAGAAAAACAATGGGAAAGAATTATTTGTGTCACAAGCTTAAAAGAATTCTTTTTCACAATAAAGCATAACTGAATGTGGAAAAAATAGTAATAAATATATCAGGGGGCATACATCTGTAAGGTCTAGATTGGCTGGCAGCTCGGTTGTCTTCAGAATTAAAACAGCAGTTTTCCACTCTGAGACCACATTAACTCTCGGCCTACTAATTCTGATAGACTAGACTTCCCAAAGTCCTCCACAACTCA